>NW_019943964.1:131650-137551 GCF_002910315.2 Salvelinus sp. IW2-2015
GTGCAATATACCTGCTGGAGCGTGTGCTACGGGTGGGTATTGCTATGGTGACCAGTGAGCTGAGATAAGGTGGGGCTTTACCTAGCAAAGACTTATAGATGACCTGGAGCCAGTGGGTTTGGCGACGGATATGTAGTGAGGGCCAGCCAACGAGAGCATACATGTCACAGTGGTAGGTAGTATATGGGTCTTTGGCCACTCAGGAACATTCGCTGTCTTCTTGATAAGCAACTCCAGTGTAGATTTGGCCTTGTGTTTTAGGTTATTGTTCTGCTGAAAGGTGTATTCATCTCCCAGTTTCTGGTGGAAAGCAGACTGAAGCAGGTTTTCATCTAGGATTTTGCCTGTGCTTAGCTCCATTCCATATCTTTTTTTTTCCTGAAAAACTCCCCAGTACTTATCGATTACAAGCATACCCATAACATGATGCAGCCACCACTATGCTTGAAAATATGGAGAGTGGTACTCCGTAATGTGTTGTATTGGATTTGCCCAAATATAACACTTTGTATTCAGGACAAAAAGTTAATTGCTTTGCCACATGTTTTGCATGATTTGTAATATGTTTATTCTGTACTTCCTCCTTTTCACTCTGTCATTTAGGTTAGTATTGTGGAGTATAACTACTATGTTGTTGATCCATCCTCAGTTTTCGCCTATCACAGCCATTAAACTCTCTAACTGTTTTAAAGTTACCATTGGCCTTATGGTGAAATCCCTGAGTGGTTTCCTTCCTCTCTGGTAACTCAGTTAGGTTGTCACGGTCGTCTATGGGTGAAAGAGTGGACCAAGGCGCAGCGTGAGAAAAATACATCTTCTTTTATTAGACGAAGATGAAACACGAACTAAACACTTACTAACTAAACAAAACAACAAACAACCGTGAAGCTAACAACGTAAGTGCATACACAAGCATCAAACGTACAATATAACACATTATTGTATTCAGGCAGTTCAAAGAAAATGTGGAAAATGTCAAGGAGTGTGAATACTTTCTGAAGGCTCTGTATGTCTATATGTTTGATATGTGTCTATATGTTTGCTTTGGCGATGTATGTGGTAACACTTTCCATGCCAATAAAGCCATTTGAATTTCAGTGAGAGAGAGAGAGAGAGAGAGAGAGAGAGAGAGAGAGAGAGGAGAAAGAGAGACACGGGAAACTGTTGAGCGTGAAAAACCCAGCAGCGTTGCAGTTCTTGACTCAAACCGGTGCACCTGGTACCTACTACCATACCCTGCTCAAAGGCACTTACATATTTTGTCTTGCCCATTCACCCTCTGAATGATACACATACACAATCCACGTCTCAATTGTCTCAAGGCATAAAAATCATTCTCTAACCTGTCTCCTCCCCTTCATCTACACTGATTGAAGTGAATTTAACAAGTTACAATAAGGGACCATAGCTTTCACCTGGATTCACCTGGTCAGTCTATCTATGTCATGGAAAGAGCAGGTGTACTTAATGTTTTGTCCACTCAGTGAATCCAGCTGTGGTCAGGGAATGAACATCATATCAAACATAATCCTAGTGTTTACCTAGCTAGTGGTGGTACAATCCTAGTGTTTACCTAGCTAGTGGTGGTACAATCCTAGTGTTTACCTAGCTAGTGGTGGTACAAAATCTTTACCTTCAAATGGAAGATACACTGGCTAGGAGCAGTGAATGTCTTATTTTTACAGAGTCAGCAGAGTACGGCACTTTCTGTAGCCTGGAGCTAGAGAGGAGAATATTAGCAGTTACCCAAGCGCTGCCTGTTAGCCTCTCACACATATAGGTAGATCTCTGTGTTCAGACACTATATGCAACAGTTTCTCTGTGCAGACTGGACGCTCAGTTGACAGGGCGAGGCGCTCACACTCACCTCGGTGCACACACTCTTTTCTATCACATCTATCTTTTTTCAATTTCTTCTCTCGCACGCCCACGCAGCAACAAGCACAACAAACAACCACACCACACACCACACACACAACACACACACACAAAACACAACACACCAACCACACACACACACACACACACAACAAACACAACACGACAAAAAATTACAAGAACAACCGCCGCACACACTAACATGGACGCTCAAAAACAACACGCTCACACACACACAGACACACACGCGCGCGCACACACACACATACATGCTCAAACACACACACACACACACAGACACACACAGGGCTGTGTCACTGTGGTCCCGGCGGCCGTCAGATATCACTGAACCTAAGATCATGCCTATTGAACCAACTAGAACACAGATCCTTTTCTGACAGGACACCATACCACACACCACTGTTATAATGAATCTCCCTGTAGCAAACTGCTGACAATATCGTATAGGGACCGTAAAACACTTCAGCGACGTCAGCAAGACAAAAGGAGCTGATCGTGGACTAGAGGAAACAGAGGGCCGAGCTCGTCCCCATCCGCATCGACAAGGCTGTTGTGGAATAGGTTGAGAGCTTCAAGTTCCTCTGTGTCCACATCACTAAGGAAATATCGTGGTCCACATACATCAGCACAGTCGTGAAGAGGGCAAGACAACACCTCTTATCCCTCAGGAAGCTAAAAAGATTTGGCATGGGCTCTCAGCTCCTCAAAAAGTTCTACAGCTGCACCATTGAGAGCACTTTGACTGGCTGCATCACTGCTTGTTTTTTAAAACTCTGTACACTCTATACAGTTTAGAGCTACAGTTGAAGTCAGAAGTTTACATACACTTAGGTTGGAGTTATTAAAACTTTTTTTTCAACCACTCCACAAATATCTTGTTAAAGGTCTTACTCACATTGGCTATGGAGAGCGTGATCATACAGTCATCCGGAACAGCTGGTGCTCTCAGACATGGTTCAGTGTCGCTTGCCTCGAAGTGAGCATAGAAGGCATTTAGCTTGCTTGGCAGGCTTGTGTCACTGGGCAGCTCATGGCTGGGTTTCCTTTTGTAATCTGTGATAGTTTGCAAGTCCTGTCACATCCGACGAGTGTCAAAGCCGGTATAGTAGGATTCAATCTTTGTCTTGTATTGCCACTTTGCCTGTTTGATGGTTCGTCAGACGTTGTAGCGGGATTTCTTAGAAGCGTCTCCTTAGTGTCGCGCACCTTGAAAGTGGCTCAGTGCGGATGTTCCCTGTAATCCGTGGCTTCTGATTGGGATATGGACGTACGGTCACTGTGGAGATGACTTCGTCGATGCACTTAATAACAAACTATAGTTTTGGCAAGTACCAAATACTAATTGAGTGTATGTAAACTTCTGACCCACTGGGAATGTGATGAAAGAAATAAAAGATGAAATCAATCATTCTCTCTACTATTATTCTGACATTTCACATTCTTAAAATAAAGTGGTGATCCTAACTGACCTAAAAGAGGGAATTTTTACTAGGATTAAATGTCAGGAATTGTGAAAAACGGAGTTTAAATGTATTTGGCTGAGGTGTATGTAAACGTCAGACTTCAACTGTATATATTGGACCATCCTGCAAGGTTCGAACAAGCCCCCCATGGGGCAGAGAGATTTTTTCTTTGGATAATCTCATTATCTTTTACAAGTTTTGTCGTTATGTTGAGAGAAAATGTTGCTGATTTAGAGCCCAGGGATTCTTGAAAAAACGGGACAATCTCAACAAGTGTTTAAAGGCCTTGATTGTTTAATTCTAACATTAGATTATTCAAATATGTAATACACATCTCCAAACTTCTTTTTGTGCTCTTTTATAGCACTATATAATGCTCCAGGGTTAATTTCGTTAGCATTTTGGCATGTTTTTATAGATTTTAAACATAAAACAACATTTAAAAAAACAAACATTATCCTTTAGCTCTATCACAGTAAATTCTTCAGTTGGTTAAGCATATGTTGCAGAACAGCGATTACAATATTTTTTTCTGAATCAGATTGAACATTCTACATGAATGCCAAGCATCACGTCTGGAGGAAACCAGGCACCGCTCATCACCTGGGCAATAAAATTCCTACGGTGAAGCATGGTGGTGGCAGCATCATGCTGTGTGCATGTTTTTCAGCGGCAGGGACTGGGAGACTAGTCAGGATCAAGGGAAAGATAAACAGAGAAAAGTACAGAGAGATCCTTGATGAAAACCTGTCCCAGAGCGCTCAGGACCTCAGACTGGGATGACGGTTCACCTTCGGGACAAGTGTCTGAATGTCCTTGGAGTGGCCCAGCCAGAGCCCGGACTTGAACATGATCGAACATCTCTGGAGAGACCTGAAAATAGCTGTGCAGCAACGCTTCCCATCCAACCGGACAGAGCTTGAGAGGATCTGCAGAGAAGAATGGGATAAACTCCCCAAATACAGTTGTGGCAAGCTTGTTGTGTCATACCCAAGAAGACTCTAGGCTGTAATTGCTGCCAAAGGTGCTTCAACAAAGTACTGAGTAAAGGGTCTGAATACTTATGTAAATACGGTATTTATGTTTTTTATTTGTAATAAATATGCTAAACATTTCTAAAAACCTGTTTTCACTTTGTCATTATGGGTTATTATGTGTAGATTGATGAAGATTTTGTTTCATTTAATTGATTTTAGAATAAGACTGTAACATAACTAAATGTGGAACACGTGAAGGGGTCTGAATACTTTCCGAATGCACTGTACATGTCATATTAACTCAGAGCTTTAAAATCCAAAGCAATTCTTACCATGGTCAGTCACATTGCATGTTGCAGTGGCAAGCTAAAGAAGCTAGCTAGTTAACTAGCTGTGTTGGTTAGCCCGGTGAAAACACTTGCTTGAAGGCAGTTGAAGAAAATATCTTCTTCTTCTGTCACCCACCTGATGAAAAACATATTTTAAATCAATGTTATGATTATATAATTTAAAAAAAAATATGCCATTATCCATTAGGAAGATGTTTGGCACTGAGAGCTGATCTTCATCTGAACAACATTCAAAATGTCAATGACTGCTGCGTCAGTTGGAGGTGGGCTGGGGTGCGAGGCGCGGGAACATTTCAAATTGTGATTGACAGTTCAGGAGAAATATGTTCTAGGTTTATCTGTCTCTTTAAAAAAAAAATAACATAGCTAATCTTATTTGTTTCATAAGAGGCAGGCATCCTTAATAGCAGCCTCATTTTGCATGCAAACCCCACTTTGGGAATCCAATACCAAGAGGTCAATAGACTCAACATTACAATTCAGCATGATACATGTGGTGCAAAAATATATGTAATTAACATATATTTTGAAATATATTTACATAAATATTCTATGTTGTGCTCAAGTTATATATTTCATAAATATGTAAATATATTTTGATTTCCCCCAAATGTATTTACATATATTATAGTGCATGCGTTTTCTGTATAGGGAGGGAAAGAAAGGGTGTGCGGTCTCCGTTAAGTGTCTGTCGGACTGTCTCGCTGTGTTCTCTTCTACTATTCAATAATATGCAAGTAAACACATTTACTGACCTCACAATAGCCAATGGCTAGTCTTGTTATTGTGAATCAGCTGTTGACTCCACTATTGCTCTCTCTCTCTCTCTCTCTCTCTCTCTCTCTCTCTCTCTGTCTCTGTCTCTGTCTCTGTCTCTGTCTCTGTCTCTCTCTCTCTCTCTCTCTCTCTCTCTCAATAGCATGTAGTATTTATAAATCTCTCTGTTGTGTTCACACGCACGCACGCACACAAGGTCCCATGGTCAATCACCCTTCATCCCTGCACCTTATTTGCATAAACCAAACCCTGCTCTATAATTGGTTCTGAGCTCTGTCACATGGTCCACCTGAGTTGAGCTGATATGTTTAGTTGGAGTGAGACAGGAATGCATTCAACTGAAACTAACTTAAAATTAACTGAATCAGAGGGGGAGATAGAAAGAGAGAGAGATAGGAGGGGGGAGAAGGAGAGAGAGATAGAAAGAGAGAGAGA
>NW_019943965.1:0-6079 GCF_002910315.2 Salvelinus sp. IW2-2015
GGGGGGGGGGGGGGTTTACATCTCAATTCTTCTAGTATCTTTGACAGTGTTCATGTATTGTACTTTTTCCCATGATATCTATGGGGAGGTGGACGTTCATATACCAAGGTTTATGATATAAACATTCTGAATAAAATCATTCTACATTGTATTCATTTGAGATGTGCTCTGCTGCTTCAACACAAGGTGGTTTAGTTCACTACCCACTATCCATAGTATTTGCAGAAACTGGAATGAAGAGGCAATGTCATGTGAAATRTGATTTGGACACATCCTGGTGTGTAAGCTGTCTGTGGGTGGCCAATSCTCCTCACTGATTTCCATTCCGCTCCAAACGGTTCAGCTCAGTGGGAAAATGCTCCTTTAGGCCACCTCTCATGTAAGTGTATAATGAAAGTAGGTGGATAGGCTTTTGCTGCCGGCTGTTTTAAAGTGGACGCTCTTCCATATTAGGAGAACACTGTCACCTTGTGGCGTCACACAGCAGTGTTTTAGTTAAGACTAACAGTTCATTTTCTTGAATTATTTATCTGRTCAATCTGGCCTCTCTGATTATTCTCTGGTTAGCGGTGATAAACACTTTATATACACAAATAGGAAACGTCCCGAATGGCCCCCTATGGGCCTGGGGTGAAAAGTAGTGCACTGTAAACGGAACAGGGTGCGAAGACAAATATCACAATGACACAAAGGATCTCAATCTGCTGTACACCGTCGTATGAAATACAATGTAGCTCCATTCACTAGCTCCTATATCTATATTTACCAAAGACAGAACCAATTTTGAAGGAGATCGATCAGTCACAGAGATATACGGCCTGAATACGGTAGCGGGGGATAAGTGACTACAGCTTAAACGGCCAGGTAGAATCTGAGCTCGTGTGTTGGTTTAGTTTTCCTGGATCAAAGCCAGCGTTCACAGACATGAATGTGATGTAACAACTATGGGCAATAAAATGAAGCTCTAACCTTGATGCTCATCAGGTCTCCTACATCACCTGCACAGGTCAGTCCCTCTGGTATCTGGTTTAATAAGAGTTAGTAAACACAAGGAGGACCACTTAGTATCTGAAAGCCCTCATGACGTTGAGTAAATATGTAGTATCACAAAACACACAGGGCTTTATTTCAGTAGCATCACGCAAACACAGAATCAAAGGTTTGTCTCTGTAAGCTGATACTGTTGTGCGTGATCTTACTGGTGAAATCAAACCCTGTGTGTTTTTGTGATACTACCATCATTTACTCAACGTCGATGAGGCTTTCGGATATTAAGTGTCTCTTGTTTTTAACTTAGCTAGCTGGCACAAGGACACACACACACCCACACACACACACACACACACACACACACACACACACACACACACACACACACACACACACACACACACACACACACACACACACACACACACACACACACACACACAACACACACACACTAACACACACACACTAACACAACACACACACACACACACACACACACACACACACACACACACACACACACACACACACACACACACACACACACACACACACACACACACACACACACACACACTAAACACACAACACTAAACACACACACACACTAAACACACACACACACTCCTGACATGTGAAATCATTGGCTTGATGTGTGTTAATGATGGTGAATATTTGTGAAGCCACCAACTCCTCAGTCAGTGACTCAGAAGGGTCATTATTTTGTTGGGACTACATAAGGCAATCCACAGAACAGCTATCTGTGTATCACACACGCAAGGACACACACACACACACACACACTCAAACACACACACCAACACATACACCACCAACGACAAAGCTGTTAATAAACAAAACATAGCAGTCTGGATTACTCTCCTCCCCTTTCCACAACACATTAGACCATCAGACATAAATAACATTTATTTGAGTGTTTTGTTTCAGTATAGTGCTCTCCTCTGTATGAATGAGTGAAAAATGCTGATGTAATACTTGACACATCTATCTTGACTATCATTTGACAGATTTGTTTTTTGAGTAAATGTAAAATGTCAGTAATAAATTGAACCTATAACCAAACAATTTTTCAAATTAATTMTRTTCTGGAGAGACTGGGAGTCTGGGGGATTTGTGTGTGAGAGATGAAACATCTTTGATAAATGCACCCAGATTTGTTTGTCATCCCTTTTGCTCCATCATTTTCATAGTTAAATGAAGCAATTTGTTTCTCTATGTGCGCAATCTGGTCGGGGTTGATTATCCAAGCTGGTGATGTCCGTGTTCGATAAAAATAGAAAGAAATAGTCTACTTCCCAAATGGCACCCTCCTCCCTACATAGTACACTACTTTGGAGCAGGGTCCATAGTGTCCTATGTAGGGAATAGTCTGCTCTTCTGGACGCAGATGTAGAAAGGCTAGCTGCCCACTTCATCTGCCAATAGTCTTCTGCCGGGCCTGAGATAATTGCAAATTGTGACTTTTGCAGGAGAAAATGAGAACGTGAGAAAGCATCGTTTTAACGACAGTAATGAATCTTGTTGGAGAGGCATTGAACTGTGGCATTCAAACAGCTCCAAACAGGGGCCATTTTGTCTCATCCATCATCAGCAAAAGTTCATTTCATCAACAAAAACAGTAACAAAAATATTTGTCAAACAGCTATTTTCAGTGGAAATGAACGAGACTATAAATGACTAAATAAACCCATAAAAAAACATAACTTAAAGAAAACTAGAYGAGACAAAATKATCTCTGTGACTAAAATCTGACTACTAAGTGGACTGGACAATAGTTTTGAGAGATTGAGAGCTTTTCAGTGATAAGCACATTTAATATTAGTAGCACAGATGCACAGCAGAGTTCTGTTCAGCAGTGGGATGGACACACCACACCCGGCACACACAGCCTACATCAGCTGATGTGCTGCGGGGGAGCAACCGATGAGTGTGGGCAGACAGGCAGTCAGGCTCCACTCCAGCACCACCTCCGATTATACACACCGCACAAGTGACTCTCATGCTTCCCCGTAGCTAACCAGTCACCACCCGCCTTCTAATTAGCTACCCTTTGCCTGGTTAAGAAACACAAGCTGCTTTACAGGATTAAAAACAATAGCAGCATTGAGTTTAATAGTAAAACAACAATCTATGTTTTTCTTTCCCTTGAGCATAGAAAAGTCGTCTTTGAATTTGTAGTCTTGCCCAACCCTCCCACCTTTCCCACTGCATTTCATAGCCGGTTCTGTAGGCAACGTAGCCAAGACTCCCTATTTTCCTCAGAGAAAACAGCTTGATTCTAGCCCTTACCGCTCAAAAGAAATTACCCATAATACTGGTGGTAAGTTTCTTTCTATCGTGCATTGGCGGACCGCATTAAATATTCATAAAGAATATTGTGGGCCTTCTAAAACTAGGCTACTTGCGGATTGAACTGTTTACAGTTTGTTTAGGCTACAGCTTGTTCAGTCATGTTACCTCATTAGCGAGCTATAGCTAACAACCTGGGGCCGTTCAGCAGGATGCAACGTTTTGGAACATTCAGATAGAAATATGCTATGTAGAACAAACATGCCTTTTTGACATGTTGAATAAGGAATAACGCCTGCTCTTTTCATGGAATTTCTATCTATTCGAGAACGTTTTGCAACTGAACGTAGCCACGGTAACGTTACCAGTAGCCTATATGCAAACATTTGGTGGCACAGGAGGAAAGGAAAAGGGATATCAGACAATTTATTGGCTAAATATCTATGTAGGCTGAAGTAGGAATTTACATGGCCAGATCCCACTGGGAACACACTGGCTGAATCAACGTTGTTTCCAAGTCATTTCAACGAAATTACGTTTAACCAATGTGGAATATCAAATCAAATCAAATGTATTTATATAGCCCTTCGTACATCAGCTAATATCTCGAAGTGCTGTACAGAAACCCAGCCTAAAACCCCAAACAGCAAGCAATGCAGGTGTAGAAGCATACAGTAGGTCTGAATTCCTGGAGAGGGGGAAATGTACCCAACATTCCCCACCCTGTGTCCTCTCTCTATAATATAGATTACCATCCATGTCCCCTGTAGATCACTAACATAATATAGATACCATCCATTCCCCCTGTAGTCTACTAATAATAATATAGATACCATCCATTCCTAGTCCACTGTTAGTATCCATCCCCTTAATCTACTGACATATATAGATACCATCCATTCCCCTGTAGTCTACTAACATAATATAGATACCATCCATTCCCCCTGTAGTCTACTGACAAATAATATAGATACCATCCATTCCCCTGTAGTCTACTGACATAATAATAGATACATCCATTCCCCCGGTAGTCCACTAACATAATATAGATACCATCCATTCCCCCTGTAGTCCACTAACATATTATAGAACCATCCATTCCCCCTTAGGTCTACTGACATAATAATGATACCATCCATTCCCCCTGTAGTCCACTAACATAATATAGATACCATCCATTCCCCCTGTAGTCCACTAACATAATATAGATACCATCCATTCCCCCTGTAGTCTACTGACAAATAATATAGATACATCCATCCCCTGTAGTCCACTAACAATAATTATAGATACCATCCATTCCCCCTGTAGTCACTAACATAATATAGATACCATCCATCCCCCTGTAGTACTACTAATAATATAGATACCATCCATTCCCCTGTAGTCACTAACATAATATAGATACCATCCATTCCCCCTGTAGTCTACTGACATAATAATATAGATACCATCCATTCCCCCTGTAGTCTACTGACATAATATAGATACCATCCATTCCCCTGTAGTCACTAACATAATATAGATACCATCCATTCCCCCTGTAGTCCACTACCATAATATAGATACCATCCATTCCCCCTGTAGTCCACTGACATAATATAGATACCATCCATTCCCCCTGTAGTCCACTAACATAATATAGATACCATCCATTCCCCTGTAGTCTACTACATAATATAGATACCATCCATTCCCCCTGTAGTCTACTAACATAATATAAGATACCATCCATTCCCCCTGTAGTCCACTAACATAATATAGATACCATCCATTCCCCCTGTAGTCCACTAACATAATATAGATACCATCCATTCCCCCTGTAGTCCACTAACATAAATAGATACCATCCATTCCCCTGTAGTCCACTAACATATAATATAGATATAATCCATTCCCCCTGTAGTCTACTGACATAAAATATAGATACCATCCATTCCCCTGTAGTCTACTACATAATTAATGATACCATCCATTCCCCCTGTAGTCCACTAACATAATATAGATACCATCCATTCCCCCTGTAGTCCACTAACATAATATAGATACCATCCATTCCCCCTGTAGTCCACTAACATAATATAGATACCATCCATTCCCCCTGTAGTCCACTAACATAATATAGATACCATCCATTCCCCCTGTAGTCACTAACATTAATAATAGATACCATCCATTCCCCCTGTAGTCACTAACATAAATATAGATACCATCCATTCCCCCTGTGTCTACTACATACATAATAGATACCATCCATTCCCCCTGTAGTCTACTGACATAATATAGATACCATCCATTCCCCCTGTAGTCACTAACATAATATAGATACCATCCATTCCCCCGTAGTCCACTAACATAATATAGATACCATCCATTCCCCCTGTAGTCTACTACATAATATAGATACCACCATTCCCCCTGTAGTCTACTAACATAATATAGATACCATCCATTCCCCCTGTATCACTAACATAATATAGATACCATCCATTCCCCCTGTAGTCCACTAACATAATATAGATACCATCCATTCCCCCGTAGTCTACTACATAATATAGATACCATCCATTCCCCCTGTAGTCCACTAACATAATATAGATACCATCCATTCCCCCTGTAGTCCACTAACATATATAGAATACCATCCATTCCCCCTGTAGTCCCACTAACTAATATAGATATCATCCATTCCCCCTGTAGTCCACTAACATAATATAGATACCATCCATTTCCCCCTGTAGTCCACTAACATAATAATATAGATACCATCCATTCC
>NW_019943965.1:7505-24473 GCF_002910315.2 Salvelinus sp. IW2-2015
CCCTGTAATCTACTGACATAATAATATAGATACCATCCATTCCCCCTGTAATCTACTGACATAATATAGATACCATCCATTCCCCTGTAATCTACTGACATAATAATATAGATACCATCCATTCCCCTGTAGTCTACTGACATAATAAAATGGATACCGTACATGCTCTTCCTAATTATACAGTGCATTCAGAAAGTTTTCAGACCCCTTGTTTTTTCCCTCAACAATCTATACACAATGCTCCATAATGACAAAACAAAACCACATTTTTATACTTTTTTGCAAGAAAATTTCGCAGGACATAGACATATATAATATTGGCAGAAAGCTTAAATTCTTGTTAATCTAACTGAACTGTCAAATTTACTGTAGCTACTACAGTGAAAGAATACCATGCTATTGTTTGAGGAGGGTGCACAATTTTGAACATGAAATCACACTGGAAAACTGGAGTTGTCCCTGTTGGACAAATTACAGTTTTGACTTAAATATGCTTGAAAATCTATGGCAAGACATGAAAATGGTTGTCTAGCAATAATAAAAAACCAATTTGACGGAGTTTGAATAATTTTGAAAAGAATTATATACAAATATTGTACAATCCTGGTGTGGAAATCTCTTAGACTTACCCAGAAAGATTCACAGCTGTAATCGCTGGTGTGTCTACAAACTATTGACTCAGGGGTGTGAATGCTTACAGTATGTAAATAAGATATTTCTGTATTTCATTTTCAATCAATTTCTTAACATATCTAATACCCCTTTTGGGGGTATTGTGTTTAGATTGGTGAGACAAAACATCTATTTAATCCATTTTGATTTCAGGCTGTAACACAACAACATGTGGAATAAGTCAAGGGGTATGAATACTTCCTGGAGGCTCTGTAACTAGCCTAGAAAATATTCAGAACTGCTCTCAACAGCAGAAAGCATTGCCTGATTTATAATCCTTCACTTCAACAATCTACAGTATTATCGAAGTGTTATCATTAATAAAGTGTGTTAATTATGCAATAACAGACGCTATAATTGTAAGAGAGAATCGTTTTAATGATCCGAAACGTTTTGGTTTTCATAACCACAAGAAAATGCGAAAATACAGAACGATCCAGTTATGTATATACAAAAAACAGCTAAATATTGCTACTTATCGTACTAGCGTTTAAACCACAAGAGTATACAGTACAGTACAGGTGGAGACCTCAGAGTAGCATCACGCTGCCTGCCTGGTCTGTGAGACTCCATTGACAGACAGTTTTAAACCACAGGATATAATAGAATTAGCACTATCAATCTGCCTGCCTTGGCATGTGATACTGTCTGACTCCACTGACAGACATACAGATCATTGATTGGTTGGATTCTTCTCTGTATAAATGGCTGAGTGATACAAATTTTTGTTAAACAATTGTCTTAACACTGTGATTGGGATTCTCCCATTACAGCCACAGCTTCCGCTGCCATGGTGTAACAGCTTTGCTTCCATCCCTCTCCTTGACCCAACCTGGGCTGCCAACCTGGGCTGCCAGCCTGGGCTGCCAACCTGGGCTGCCCGCCTGGGCTGCCAACCTGGGCTGACAACCTGGGCTGCCAACCTGAGCTGACAACCTGGGCTGCCAACCTGGGCTGCCAGCCTGGGCTGACAACTGCCTCCCACAAAGCATCGTTACCTATCGCTCCACAAAATCGCAATCCTTGCAGAGGAAGGGAAACAAGTACTTCAAGGTCTCAGAGAGAGTGACRTCACCAATCGAAACGTTACTGGAGAGCACCGTTAACTAGCTAGACATTTCACACCGGTTCCAATGGCAACGGCAACACAATGCCATGCCATAACCATAACGATCTGTGTCTCCAGTCTCAAATCAGAGATGATGATTTAACTCTGAATCCCAAATGGCACCTTATACCCTACAAAGTGCATTACTTTTGACCAGAGTCCTATGGGCATACGGTGGCAGTTGGGATGCACATTAATCAGAGCTGATGCTTCAATCAGAGAGGGCTTTGGCCCTACTGCTCTACTTCCTGTCCGGATGCCTTTAACTGATCTTCACACCATATCAGTTCTCTATTCTTACACTATACGATGTGATGGAGAGAGAGAGAGAGAGAGAGAGAGAGACGAGAGGCAATCGCGGAGCAGAGAGAGAGAGAGAGAGAGGAGAGAAGAGAGCGAGACGAGCAGAGAGAGAAGAAGACACGAGATGAATGAGAACAGGAATCAGAGATAGAGAAAGAGAGAGAAGGGAGACAGAGAGGAAGGAAGGCAGGAATAGAGAGAGGAATAGAGGGAGATGAGAGAGAGGAGAGAGGAGAGAGAAGATGAGAGAGAGAGGGAGATAGAGAGAGACGGAAGACGAGGAGACCGAGAGAGAGAGCAGGAGAGAGAGAGAGAGGAGAGAGAGAGAGAGCAGAGAGAGAGACGAGAGAGAGAGGAGAGAGAGAGAGGGAGAGGATAGAGAGAGAGAGAAGACGAGAGATGGAGAGAAGGAGAGGAGGTAGACGAGAGAGAAGAAGAGGAGAGAGAGAGAGAGAGAGAGAGGTGTGAGGTTGTGAAGAATGTGGATAAAGCTCTATGGTGTCTCTTATTCTTCTCGCTCTCTTGTTTATATTTTTTCTCTTTACCCTCCCTCCTCCCTCCACTCAGAGGTTAAATCCATGGTCTTGACCAGCATTATTACACATTAGTAATGGAGGAAATTGCAGTGAGACAAAGCTAACGACTCTCTCTGTCTCGATAATTAGTTCCTCCAGGAGACCTGAGATAAGGATGGGAGAGAGGTGTGGTTCTGTCACAAGGTCACTTGTTTATTATACTGTTTTATATATTGTATTTTTGTTATTAGTGACGAACCAAGCCGCCACCAATTCATCACGGCAGATTAAAGTTTGCCCACCTGGAGTTGTTGTTAAGGGCGTGTTGTTAAGTGTGGTTGTTACAGGGCGTTGTCTGTTAAGGAAGTTGTTGTTAAGGTGTTGTTGTTAAGGGGATTGTTCGTAAGGAGTTAGTTGTTTAAGGGGTTTTCGTTAGGAGGCTTGTTGTTAAGGCAGGGCGCTTGTTAAGGCAGTTGTTGTTAAGGAGTTCTTGGTCAACCTCCCTGTTCTGGTTAAGAGTCTGCTGTTAAGGAAGTTGTTGTTAAGGATTGTTGTTAAGGAGTGCGGTTAAGGAGTTGCCGGTAAGGAGAGTTTGTTGTTAAGGGTTGCTGTTAAGGACGTTGCTATTAGGAGTTGCTGTTAGGAGTCTGTTGTCTAAGGAGTTGTTGTCTAGGAGTTGTTGTTAAAGGGTTGGTGTTAAAGGAGTTTGCTATTAGGAGTTTTGGCTTAAGGGAGTTGTTGTTAAGGTTGCTTGTTAAGGAGTTGTGTTAAGGAGTTGTTGTTAAGGAGTTGTTGTTCAGACGTTGTTTAGGGTCTGTTTAAAGAAGTTGACTGTTAAGGAGTTGTGAGTTAAGGAGTTGTTGTAAGGAGTTTTGTAAGGAGTTGTGCGTTAAGGAGTTGTTGTTAAGGAGTTGTTGTTAAGGAGTTGTGGTTAAGGAGTTGTTGTTAAGGAGTTAGTTGATTAAGGAGTTGTCTGTTTCAAGGCATTCGTTGTTTAAGGACCATTGTGCGTTAAGGAGTTTGTTGTTAAGGAGTTGTTGTTAAGGAGTTGTTGTTTAAGAAGTTGTTGGTTAAGGATTGTGGTCAAGGAGTTGTTGTTACGAGTTGTTGTTTAAGGAGTTGTTGTCTAAGGAGTTGTTGTTAAGGAGTTGTTGTTACAGGGGCCTGTTGTATATCAGGAGTTGTTGTTAAAGGAGTTGTCCCCCCCTGTTAAGGGGTTTGTTGTTAAGGAGTTGTTGTTAAGGAGTTGTGGGTTAATGGAGTTGTTGTTAAGGAGTTGTGGTTTAAGGAATTCTTGGTCACCTCCCTATTGTGGTTAAGGAGTTGTTGTTAAGGAGTTGTTGTTAAGGAGTTTCAACTTCTGCTTTAATGAGATTCCAAGCAACACGTCTGCATTGAAAAACAAAAGCTTAGGAACTTGGCAAGGAGATCAAACATGAAAGTCTGTGATTTGGAGGGTAGCGTTTATGCATGAGAGATTTCATGAGAGTAGTCTTTTCATTTCTTTTGGAAGGAAGGGAAACAAATCCTACCCGGCTTGGCCAACCATATTTCTTGGATTTTCATCCAAACAAAAATTGGGACAGAGCCCAGTTTTTAACCCTCATCAGAGTTAGTTGGATTACAGCCACGGAATTAAATTGGCTGATAATCTTCTCATCAAAATGAGATGCATTGTTTTGGACCCCAGATGGCTCCAGAGTCATACTTCACTTGTTCTACAGTGGTAGCCTAGCGATACATCTTTTTCGTATGGCGTCTTTTGCCTTTGGGTTTCTGACGAGGCTTCTGGATTTAGATGACAGTTAATTAATGAGCCATATTTATAAAACTCAAACTTTCTTATGAAGTTTGAGAAGAACTTCAGAAAACAGAGGCTGTAATGATGGATTTATCACAGTCTCGCTACTTTACCTGAGATCAATGTACATTTCACGTAATATTGACAGTGTAAACCACAAAGGAGTGATATATGTTACTTTGAGATATGCAAAACATGAATAAAGGGTATATGGACACAGTATGTTCAGAAGAAGAATATTTGTCTAACTCCGGAAACACCTGTTTCGTTTGAATATGACCCTACATGTGAATTAAACAAGCACATTATTTTATCATTCTGCAAGAAACACATTAGGCTTCCCATGAAGACCTGGTGGAAATTAGCAAGGGAATGACGTGACGCTTGGCATTCAGGCCAAAGAGTTCAATCTTGATTTCATCAGACCAGAGAATCTTGTTTCTCATGGTCTGAGAGTCCTTTAGGTGCCTTTTGGCAAAATCCAAGAGGGCTGTCATGTCCCTTTTACTGCGGAGAGGCTTCCGTTTGGCCACTCTACCATAAAGGCCTCTATATTCCTCAAAAGAATACAATAACGGATTATTGTCATATCACTGTCCTGTATCTCCTATAACAGAGAGGTACTATCTGGTCTGGATACTCTGAGAATAGTTTAGTCATGGTGCTCGAGCCATGTGGTTGAAGTCTTCCCATGGTTTCCCCTTGGTCGTGGGAGGCAGCAGACGGAGCACACCAGACCAGCTGTCGTTAGTGCAGCACTGTGGTTCCCTCTGCATCGCCCTCCCAAATGGCACCCTATTCCCTATATAGTGCACTACTTTTGACCGAGGCCTATAGGGAATGGCACCCTATTCCCTATATAGTGCACTACTTTTGACCGAGGCCCCAGAAGAGGTAGATGGAGTGGCGTCCTGGTCAGACTTCGAAGGCGTGCACACCACCCACCACTTCTGAGTATATTACTCGCCTATGTCCAGTCTCTAGATAACAAGTAGATGAAATTAAGGCAAGGGTTGCTTTCCAGACATCTGGGATTGTAACATTCTCTGTTTTACGGAAACATGCCTCTCTCGCCATATGTTGTCATAGTCGGTACAGCCACCGGGATTCTTTATGTGTCGCGCCGACAGAAATAAACATCTCTCTGGGAAGACGAATGGTGGGGGTGTATGCCTCATGATTAACGACTCATGGTGTAATCGTAATGTCCTGTCTTTGCTATGCCGGATTAAGTGATATGACATGCTATTTTATAAAATCTTTTCTCTCTAATTAATATTACCTGATTAAACTAATCATGTAAATGTAATTAACTAGAAAGTCGGGGCACCACGAAATAATGTTTATAGAGCTGTTATCTTCCAAATAAACTCTTAAAGACCTGGTCATCTTTTACCTCAATAGCAGTCAATTATTAATCGTCACCTTATTCAGTCTCATTTGAACTTCATAGAATTCTTGGTTATCTTCACGAACGCTGGCTAACAAGTCGAATCAGCAATACAACATTTRGTTTAATTATTTATTTACTAAATACCTAAATAATCACACAGAATTACATATACACAGGATGGATCATACAATGATTMCTAATTATGTCATTCAAGAAAAACGTCCCTGGTGGACGGAACCAATATGATGGCTGGTTACACAAAGAAAGGGGTTTRGGGTTTGAATGAAAGCGCGGGAAGACCGAGGAACAAAGTTTTGGGTCTCTGATCGGACCATGTGAAGCTATGCTATCGTAAATACATAATCTATGCTCCAAAAACCAGCCCATTGAAAGGAAAATGCAAGAAAATTTACTCTGAGCTGCGTTTTCAATAGGTTGGTCGTAGAATGAAAGGCTGGTTGCCCAGCAAGGGATTCTCTTGTTCTCGTGACAGAATTCTGTGGTAGAGTGGATACGTTGTAAGTACAGTCTTGTGGTGGTAGGTTAGATACTTTAGTCGTCTTTCCTAGCCCATCGTTACAGCTGCTGCTGATAACTAAGGCTAAGGGTATCATTCTTTAGTAAATAAGAGTTCAAAGTTCATACCAAGTTACCATACTTTGAGCTCACGCTGAAGGTTGGCTTATCTGTGTTGATATTAGCCCTTTTTAACGTCTGGACAGCAGTACTCACGTCTCGGGAACACCATGTTACATTTTTGTCTAGGGGCTTATGTAGTAGGGGAGAAGGGCGTGTTTCATAGTTTAACAACTAATGTCTGTTCACTTGGGTGGGGCACTGAGTGAGCAGAGTTGTAACTTTATTGAAAATTCTCTCATTTAGAAGCTAAAATTAAATGAATCTTTTCACAAATAGTTTCATATTAAACATTTAAATTGCACAACAATTCCATGTGAATCTAAATAACTAGAATGTGTAGACTTCCAAAGACAGTTTATGTCTCCTAATCATCAGTAATAATGTCTCAGGACGACAACTGATCTGACACATATTCTTTAAGTACAACGGATATTTCAACTGGTTGGACTAACCGAAATATGGTTCTCGTTCACCACCACTTTGTGTGTACAGAACTCTCTATGTTAACTTCTATGGCGTGAAGGGGCAGATTGAGTAGCTTGGATGAATCTGTGCACAAGAGGTGCCCAGAGTAAAACGGTCCCTGCCCATGTCATAGTTGCTAATATATGCATATACGAATAAAAACACCTTGAAGCTTTTAAACTGTTGAAATTATGTCTGTGAAGTATGAACAGAATCATATGGCAGGCAAAAACCTGAAGAAGTTCACTTCCTGTTTGGATATTTCTGGGGGTGCCAGATTTCAACGCAGCTCTCATTGAAAAAAAGTACAGAGAGATAATGGATGGGTTTTTCACTTTCCTATGGCTTGCACTAGATGTCGAAACAGTCAATAGAAACTTTGTCTGATGACTCCAATGTGAATGGGGGCCAAAGGAGACAGGAATGAAAGTTAAAGCACTTCCATGAGGTGACCCGCATGAACTTGCGCGTTCACTGTGAGAGTGAGCTCCGTTCCATCGGTCAATTGAAGTCGATTAATTCTCCGGTTGGAACGTATTCAAGATGTATGAAAACAACATTATAAAGAGATTCAGACTCGTTTGAAGTTTTCTGACTGTAAAACGGAACTTTGACATTTCGTCACGTAATAGTGGACAGCTTTGAGAACGTTGGTTAGGGTGTTGGTAAAACCAATCGAAAGTAGCTAATTGGACATAAATAACTGGACATTATGAACAAATCCAAGCATTTATTGTGGACCTGGGATTCCAGGACTACATTCTGATGTATCAAAACAAAACATGCAATGTATTAGTGTAACATGAAGTTCCTATGAGTGCAATCTGATGAATGATAATCAAAGTTATGTGATCATTTTATGTTTATTTCTGGTTTTGTGGAAAGCTATCTTTCGCTGGAAAAATGGCTGTGCTTATTGTGGTTTTGTGATGACCTAACATAACCGTTTGTAGTGCTTCGCTGAAAGCCTATTGAAAATCGAACACTTTGGTGGGATTAACAACAAGATTACCTTTAAAATGATATAAGACACATGAATGTCTGAGGAATTTTAATTATGAGATTTCTGTTTTTGAATTTGGCGCCCTGCACTGTCCCTGCTGCTGTCATATCGATCCCGGGACGGGATTGCAGCCATAAGAAGTTTTAACAAAGGGATTTTCCAAGAGTCAGTCTGTAGAGTAGAGAGAGAGGAAGGGGGAAAGAGGTATTTATGGGAAGTTCATATAACTCAACAAAAGGCTCAAACGTCTATGACAGTAACAACATACAGGAACAAGTCCTTTTGTTCACCTGACCTAGAATTCCTTACAATCAAATGCCGACCATATTATCTCCCAAGAGAATTTTCGTCGGTCATTATCACAGTCGTGTACATCCCAATCTCAAGCTGATACCACGACAGCCCTCAAGCAACTTCAATGGACTCTATTGCAAACTGGAAACCAWATAACCTGAGGCTGCATTTATTGTAGCTGGGGATTTTAACAAAGCAAAGATTGTTTTGATCACGCCGACTGGGAAATGTTCCGAAGAACCTCAGAGATAACCATCGATTTATACGCAGATTCGGTGAGTGAGTTTACAAGGAAGTACATTGTACATAAACTAAACACTGTGACTATTAAAACCTACCCTAACCAAAAACCGTGGATAGATGGCGGCATTCGCACAAAACTGAAAGCGCAAACCACTGSRTTWAACCATGGAAAGATGACTGGGAATATGGCCGAATCTAAACAGTGTAGTTATTCCCTCCGCAAGTCAATCAAACATGTGAAATGTCGGTATAGGAACAAAGTGGAGTCGCAATTCAACAGCTCAGACACGAGACGTATGTGGTAGGGTCTACAGGCAATCACGGACTACATAGAGAAAACCAACACGTCACGGACACCGACGTCTTGCTTCCAGACAAACTAAACACCTTCTTTGCCCGCTTTGAGGATAACCACCAACGCGGCCCGCTACCAAGGACTGCGGGCCCCCCCTCTACTTCTCCGTGGCCAACGTGAGTAAGACATTTAAATGTGTAAACCCTTGCAAGGCTGCCAGCCCAGACGGTATCCTTAGCCACATCCTCAGAGCATGCGCAGACCAGTGGGCTGGTGTGTTTACGGACATATTCAATCTCTCCCTATTCCAGTCTGCTGTCCCCACATGTTTCAAGATGGCCTATACCCAAGAAGGCAAAGATAACTGAACGAAATGACTATCGCCCCATAGCACTCACTTCTGTCATCAAGAAGTGCTTTGAAAGACCAGTCAAGAATGATATCACCTCCACCTTACCTGCCACCCTAGACCCACTTCAATTTACATACCTCCCCAATAGGTCAACAGACGATGCAATCGACATCACACTGCACACTGCCCTATCCCATCTGGACAAGAGAAATACCTATGTAAGAATGTTGCTCATCGACTACAGCTTAGCATTCAACACCATAGTACCCTCCAAACCCATCATTAAGCTTGAGGCCCTGGGTCTCTACCCCGCCCTGTGCAATTGGGTCCTGGACTGGACTGGCCGCCCCCAGGTGGTGAAGATAGGAAACGACATCTCCGAATCGCTGATCCTCAACACTGGGGCACCACAAGGGTGCGTGCTCAGCCCCCTCCTGTACTCCCTGTTCACCCATGACTGCGTGGCCATGCACACCTCCAACTCAATCATCAAGTTTGCAGACGACACTACAGTGGTAGGCTTGATTACCAACAGCGACGAGCCAGCCTACAGGGAGGAGGTGAGAGATCTTGGAGTGTGGTGTCAGGAAAACAACCTCTCACTCAATGTCAACAAAACAAAGGAGATGATCGTGGACTTCAGGAAACAGCAAAGGGAGCACCCCCCTATCCACATCGACGGGACAGCAGTGGAGAAGGTGGAACGTTTTAAGTTCCTCTGTGTTCATATCACTGACAAACTGTAATGGTCCACCCACACAGACAGCGTGGTGAAGAAGACGCAGCAGCACCTCTTCATCCTCAGGAGGCTGAAGAAATKYGGCTTGTYACCTAAAACACTCACAAATATTTAAAGGTGCACAATTTACAGCGTCCTGTCGGGCCGCCTGGTACGGCAACTGCACCGCCCTCAACGGCAAGGCTCTCTAGAGGGTGGTGCGGTCTGCCCAACGCATCACAGGGGGCAAACTACCTGCCCTCCATGACACCTACAGCACCCGATGTCACAGGAAGGCCAAAAAGATCATCAAGGACAATAACCACCCGAGCCACTGCCTCTTCTCCCCGTTACCATCCAGAAGGCGAGGTCAGTACAGGTGCATCAAAGCTGGGAGAGAAGCTGAGAGAGAAGCTGTTTTTTAGTCTATCTCAAGGCCATCAGGTTGTGAAACAGCCATCACTGACACAGAGAGGCTGCAGCCTACATACGGACTCGAAATCATTGGCCACTTTAATAAATGGATCACTAGTCACTTTAATGTAATACTGTTTACATATCTTGCATTACTCATCTCATACGTATATACTATATTCTATACCATCTTGCCTATGCCGCTCGATCATCGCTCATCCATATATTTATATGTACATATTATTATTTCATCCCTTTACTTAGATTTGTGTGTATTAGGTAGTTGTTGTAGAATTCCTACATTACTTGTTAGATATTGCTGCACTGTAGGAACTAGAAGCACAAGCATTTTGCTACACTCGCATTACCATCTGCTAACCATGTGTATATGACCAATTACATTTGTTTTGATTTGATTAAGGGAATGGCACCCTATTCCCTATACAGTGCACTACTTTTGACCGAGGCCCATAGGGAATAGGGTGCTCTACTTTTGACCGAGGCCCATAGGGAATAGGGTGCTCTACTTTTGACTGAGGCCCATAGGGAATAGGGTGCCATTATTGGAATACCTGGTATTCAATTACCAGACAGTCTGCTTGAATCTCAAGTGTCAGCGAAAGACTTACTACATGTCCCCCGTCAAATGGAGAGAGAAACATCATTTTGGCCTCGAGTGTGATTAAGAATTTAAAACAATTTTAACAGAAAAGCTTTTTCCTGTGTGGGATGAGTGGGGGAGGTTTGGGGGGGCGGATGGAGAGGTCTGTGTGTGCATGTGTGTGTGCATGTGTGTGTGCATGTGTGTGTGCATGTGTGTGTGTGCATGTGTGTGTGCATGTGTGTGTGCATGTGTGTGTGTGCTGCCAAATGAGCAGTGACTTAGACACTCTCATCGCTGCAAAGAGGAGTAAAAAGAAATGTTTTAAGACTAAACCTGCACAGATCAAACCATCCTATCATGYAATGCTCCMGAGTGGCGCGGTGGTCTAAGGTACTGCATCTCAGTGCTAGAGGCATCACTATAGACACCCTGGTTCGATTCCTGGCTGTATCACAACCTTGCTGGGAGTGGCCATAAGTGGAGCAAAATGGTCAGAGTCGTCCGGGTTTGGCTGGTGTAGGCCATCCTTGTAAAGAAGAATTTGTTCTTAAATGCTTGCCCTAATTAAATTAAGGTAATAATACATTAAAATATCCACTCAAAGTGGAAATTATGTTAACTGAACCAAAGTGCCATTTTCCTGCTTGTCAGTTGGTGATGTCAGAGTAGTCAGAGTAGTGCCCAAACACCAGGCTCTGGAGCTGTTTGTCAGAGGACAGACTCGGCTCCCCCCCCACAACATAATTCACAAGGGCAAAACGACCTGAGGCCCAGAAGGAAAGGGTGGCCACAGCCCTCAAGGGAGTATTGAAAAAGCTGCTTCCACTTTCCCAATGCCAGCGTAGACACCTCTCCAGACCCCCTCCAGACCCGCCCATACCCCTCCCAGACCCCTCCAGCCGCCAGACCCCTCCCAGACCACCTCCCAGAACCCCCTCCCAGACCCTCTCCCAGACCCCCGCCTAGTGCTTTCATTTTTAATCGGGAAGTCCTGGAACACTAGTGTGAACGCGAGGAGGGTGGGGGGTTTGGGGGGCTCTGAGGTACCGGAAAACATAGTGAACGCGAGGAGGGCGGGAATCCGGGTGCTCTGAGGTCGGAACACATTGAAGTAAGGGGGGGGGGGAGGGGCGTAATTAGGTAGAGACCTCTTCACTAGCTGACCACCACTACCAAGAACTGTGTCAAGATCAATTAACGAGAGGTACCGGATCTGGGCAAATAGGTGGCGGAACAAGCAAATCTGATTTGACTCTGTTTGTTCAGGCACCTCAAATGTAGCACTGTCTACTGTGATGGTCGGGCCTAAACCACACGAAAACGCCCATAGACACTATGGAACACAAAGATTTTACCATCCATAAACAAGGTCTGAGGTATCTGCCTTTGGCCTAAGAGCAGGAACCAAGACTTCCTCAAAGAAATTGAAATACAGACATTGTCATCCTTTTCAAGAACATGTTATATGACAAAAAAACACTGTAGGGGCGGCAGGTAGCCTAGTGGTTAGTAGTGGTTTGGAGCTAGTAACCAGCAGGTAAGCCTAGTGGTTTAGAGTGTAGGGGTGGCAGGTAGTCTAGTGGTTAGAGTGTCAGACGCGCAGGTGCAGCTAGTGGTTAGAGTGTAAAGGGGTGGCAGGTAGGCCTAGTGGTTAGAGTGTAGGGTGGCAGGTAGCCTAGTGGTTTAGAGTGTAGAGGTGGCAGGTAGCCTAGTGGTTGAGAGTGTAGAGGTGGCAGGTAGCCTAGTGGTTAGAGTGTAGGGGTGGCAGGTAGCCTAGTGGTTAGAGTGTAGGGCGGGCAGGTAGCTAGTGGTTGTAGAGTGTAGGGGCGGCAGGTAGCCTAGTGGTTAAGAGTGTAGGGTGGCAGGTAGCCTAGTGGTTAGAGTGTAGAGGTGGCAGGTACCTAGTGTTAGAGTGTAGGGGCGGCAGTAGCCTAGTGGTTAGAGTGTAGGGGCGGCAGGTAGCCTAGTGGTTTGAGTGTAGAGGTGGCAGGTGCCTAGTGGTTAGAGTGTAGAGGTTGGCAGGTAGCCTAGTGGTTAGAGTGTAGGGGCGGCAGGTAGCTAGTAGTTAGAGTTGTAGGGGCGGCAGGTAGCCTAGTGGTTAGAGTGTAGGGGTGGCAGGTAGCCTAGTGGTTAGAGTGTAGGGGTGGCAGGTAGCCTAGTGGTTAGAGTGTAGGGGCGGCAGGTAGCCTAGTGGTTAGAGTGTAGGGGTGGCAGGTTAGCCTAGTGGTTAGAGTGTAGGGGGCAGGTAGCCTAGTGGTTAGAGTGTAGGGGTGGCAGGTAGCCTAGTGGTTAGAGTGTGGGGGTGCGCAGGTAGCCTAAGTGGTTAGAGTGTAGGGGTGGAGGTAGCCTAGTGGTTAGAGTGTAGGGGTGGCAGGTAGCCTGTGGTTGAAGTGTAGGGGTGCAGGTAGCCTAGTGGTTAGAGTGTAGGGTGGCAGGTAGCCTATTGGTTAGAGGTGTAGGGCGTGGCAGGTAGCCTCAGTGGTTAGAGTGTAGAGGGGGCAGGTAGCCTAGTGGTTATGAGTGTAGAGGTGGCAGGTAGCCTAGTGGTTTAGAGTGTAGGGGTGGCAGGAGCCAGTGGTAGAGTGTAGGGGCGGCAGGTAGCCTAGTGGTTAGAGTGTAGGGCGGGCAGGTTACCTAGTGGTTAGAGTGTAGGGGTGGCAGGTAGCCTAGTGGTTAGAGTGTAGGGGGTGGCAGGTAGCCTAGTGGTTAGAGTGTAGGGGCGGCAGGTAGCCTAGTGGTTAGAGTGTAGGGGTGGCAGGTAGCCTAGTGGTTAGAGGGTAGGGGTGGCAGGTAGCCTAGTGGTTAGAGTGTAGGGGTGGCAGGTAGCCTAGTGGTTAGAGTGTAGGGGTGGCAGGTAGCCTAGTGGTTAGAGTGTAGGGGTGGCAGGTAGCCTAGTGGTTAGAGTGTAGAGGGTGGCAGGTAGACCTAGTGGTTAGAGTGTAGGGGTGCAAGGTAGCCTAGATGGTTAGAGTGTAGGGGTGGCAAAGGTAGCTAGTGGTTAGAGTGTAGGGGTGGCAGGTAACCTAGTGTGTTAGAGTGTAGGGGTGCAGGTAGCCTAGTGGTTAGAGTGTAGGGGTGGCAGGTAGCCTAGTGGTTAGAGTGTAGGGGGGCAGGTAGCCTAGTGGTTAGAGTGTAGGGGTCAGGTAGCCTAGTGGTTAGAGTGTAGGGGGTGGCAGTAGCTAGTGGTTAGAGTGTAGGGTGGCAGGTAGCTAGTGGTTAGAGTGTAGGGTCGGCAGGTAGCCTAGTGGTTTTAGAGTGTAGGGGTGGTAGTAGCCTAGTGGTTAGAGTGTAGGGTGGCAGGTAGCCTAGTGGTTAGAGTGTAGGGGTGGCAGGTTAGCTAGTGGTTAGAGTGTAGGGTGGCAGGTAGCCTAGTGGTTAGAGTGTAGAGGGGTGGCAGGTAGCCTAGTGTTAGTGTAGGGGGGCAGGTAGCCTAGTGGTTTAGAGTGTAGGGTGGCAGGTAGACTAGTGGTTAGAGTGTAGGGGTGGCAGGTAGCCTAGTGGTTAGAGTGTAGGGGTGGCAGGTAGCCTAGTGGTTAGAGTGTAGGGGTGGCAGGTAGCCTAGTGGTTAGAGTGTTGGACTAGTAACCGGAAGGTTGCAAGATTGAATCAACGAGCTGACAACGTAAAGATCTGTTTTTCTGCCCCTGGACAAGGCAGTTAACCCACTGTGTTCCTACGCCGTCGTTGAAAATAAGATTTTGTTCTTAATTGACTTGCCTAGTTAAATAAAGGTAAGATGAAAATATAAAGGACACTGACCCACTGGTTGCCCGCTAGGTTACAGAGAGCTGGTAGTCCCATCCACCAGACTCAGAGGGTATGCTAACATGGTATAGAGCAGACCTAACTCACTCTATTAAATTAGTCAAAAAAGGAACATTTTACATCTGTCTAGAAATTAATAAGGAAATTATCTCAACAGAGAAAAATGTCCTCATGTGTGCTACCTATATCCCCCCAATAGATTCCCCATACTTTAACAATGACAGCTTCTCCATCCTAGAGCGGGAGATCAACCATTTCCAGGACCATGGACATGTAGTAGTCTGTGGCGACCTGGATGCCAGAACTGGACAAGAACCTGACACTCTCAGCACACAGGGGGACAAACACCTACCTGGAGGTGACAGTATTCCCTCCAAATATTCCCCCTAGACACAACTATGACAAAACAACCAACAAAAACGGGTCACAACTCCTGTAGCTCTGTCGGACTCTGGGTCTGTACATAGTCAATGGTAGGCTTCGAGGGGACTCTTATGGTAGGTACATCTACAGCTCATCCCTTGGCAGTAGTACTGTAGATTACTTTATCACTGACCTCAACCCAGAATCTCTCAGAATGTTCACAGTGAGCCCCTAACACCCCTATCAGATCACAGCAAAATCACAGTCTACCTGAACAGAGCAATACTCAATCATGAGGCATCAAAGCCAAAGGAACTGCACAATATTAAGAAATGCTATAGATGGAAGGAAAGTAGTGTGGAAACCTACCATAAAAYAATTAGGCAACAACAAATTAAATTCCTTTTAGACCACTTCCTGGACAAACATTTCACTGTAATAGTGAAGGTTTAACTTGGCAGTAGAAAGCCTAAACAGTATATTTGACCTTTCAGCTTCCCTATCAAATCGAATCATGTCAAGCAGACAACCAAAGAAAATGAAAAACAATGACAAATGGTTTGATGAAGAATGCAAAAACCTAAGAAAGAAATTGAGAAACCTATCCAACCAAAAACATAGAGACCCAGAAAACCTGAGTCTTCGCCTTCACTATGGTGAATCACTAAAACAATAAAGAAATAAGACGAATCCATAGAATSGAACCACTTCTGGGAACATTGGAACACACTAAACAAACAACAACACAAAGAGTTATCTATCCAAAACAGAGATGTATGGATAAACCACTTCTCCAATATTTTTGGCCTTATGACAAAGATCAAACAGCAACAACATATAAATGATCAAATACAAATCTTAGAATCAACTGTTAAACTCCAATTACATTAAATGAACTACAGGACAAAATACAAACCCTGAAAGAGAATCCCTAAGGAAGCTGTCCTGGAGCTCGGTTCACAAACTTGACTATTATGGAAAAGAATTTGCAAAAACTGAGCAAACTAGAATGCAATTTGACCTAACAGAGAGTACACAGTGGTTGAAATGCCGCTGTTAGGCAGACCTGCTCTCAAGAGAAGACAGGCTATGTGCCCACTGGCCACAAAATGAGGTGAAAACAGAACTGCACTTCCTAACCTCCTGCCAAATGCATGACACGTTAGAGAACACATACAGTACCTCCCTCAGATTACACAGACTCCCAATTAATTTAAAAACAAATCCAATTTTGATTAACTCCCTATTGGGTGAAATACCACAGCAGCAAGTGTGTGACCTGTTGCCACAAGAAAAGGGCAACCAGTGAAGAACAAACACCATTGTAAATACAACCCATATTTATGCTTATTATTTTCCCATTTGCACATCATTACACACTGTATATATACACATACTATGACATTTGAAATGTCTTTTATTTTTTGGAACTTCTGTGAGTGTAATGTTTACTATTTCACTTGCTTTGGCAATGTTAACATATGTTTCCCATGCCAATAAAGCCCTTACATAATATATAGAGAGAGAGAGATCGCAGGCTAATTTCCTAAAGTGTTGAGGATGTGTTCAGTCCTTGAGTTGATCAGTGATGTGTTTTGGGTAAAACTCAACGGGCCGATGGATTATTTTAAATAAATGATTGACGGCATCATGTATGAACTGTAAGGTTATGTAAATGACTCTTGGGAAAGGGATGTAACAATGAAAAGCTTAACATGGAGAAAATTCCCTGGTACACACAGTATTAAAACCCCCTACGGTCGATGTCCACGCCCCCTAATCACGCAAATAATTACATTGTCTTGTATTGGTTAGAACTATCATTGGCCACATTGTTCTTGTATTGGTTAGAAAACTATCATTGGCCACATTGTCTTGTATTGGTTAGAACTATCATTGGCCACATTGTCTTGTATTGGTTAGACACTTATCATTGCCACATTGTCTTGTATTGGTTTAGAACTATCATTGGCCACATTGTCTTGTATTGGTTAGAACTATCATTGGGCCACATTGTCTTG
>NW_019943965.1:24498-37019 GCF_002910315.2 Salvelinus sp. IW2-2015
GATGACCAGAACCATTGATTCTCCAAATTACATTAAATGAACTACAGGACAAAATACAAAACCCTGAAAAGAAGAATCCCCTAGGAAGCTGTCCTGGAGCTCGGTTCACAAAACTGACTTCATATGGAAAAGAATTTGCCAAAAAACGAGCAAACTAGAATTGCAATTTGACCTAAACAGAGTAGTACAACAGTTGGATTCGCAAATGCCGCATGTTAGGCAGACCTGCTCTCAAGAGAAGACAGGCAATGTGCCCACTGGCCCACAAAATGAGGTGAAACAGAACTGCACTTCCTAACCTCCTGCCAAATGCATGACCACGTTAGAGACACATACAGTACCTCCCTCAGATTACACAGACTCCCAATAATTTAAAAACAAATCCAATTTTGATTAAACTCCCTATTGGGTGAAATACCACAGCAGCAAGATGTGTGACTGTTGCCACAAGAAAAGGGCAACCAGTGAAGAACAAACACCATTGTAAATACAACCCATATTTATGCTTATTATTTTCCCATTTGCACATCATTACAACACTGTAATATACACATACTATGACATTTGAAATGTCTTTATTCTTTGGAACTTCTGTGAGTGTAATGTTTACTATTTCACTTGCTTTGGCAATGTTAACATATGTTTCCCATGCCAATAAAGCCCTTACATATATATATAGAGAGAGAGAGATCGCAGGCTAATTTCCTAAAGTGTTGAGGATGTGTTCAGTCCTTGAGTTGATCAGGATGTGTTTTGGGTTAAAACTCAACGGCGCGATGAGTATTTTAAATAAATGATTGACGGCATCATGTATGAACTGTAAGGTTTATGTAAATGACTCTTGGGAAAGGGATGTAACAATGAAAAGCTTAACATGGAGAAAATTCCCTGGTACACACAGTATTAAAACCCCCTACGGTCGATTCCACGCCCCCTAATCAGCATAATAATACATTGTCTTGTATTGGTTAGAACTATCATTGCCACATTGTCTTGTATTGGTTAGAACAATCATTGGCCACATTGTCTTGTATTGGTTAGAAACTATCATTGCCACATTGTCTTTGTATTGGTTAGAACTATCATTGCCACATTGTCTTGTATTGGTTAGAACTATCATTGGCCACATTGTCTTGTATATGGTTAGAACTATCATTGCCACATTGTCTTGTATGTTATAACTATCATTGGCCAATGTCTTGTTTGTTATTGTAGAACTATCATTGCGCACATTGTCTTGTATTGGTTTAGAACATCATTGGCCATATTGTCTTGTTGAAGACCTATTCAGCAGAGTACTGAGATAAACCTTCTATTACATTCTAATCGTAGCACAAACTTTAAAAACTGTTTGTCCTCTTTCGTCTCACTCCTCTATCTCGTCTCGTCTCTATTTCGTCTCACCTCCTCTATAAGAGTTGCAGACCCTCTGTCAATCCACTCGAAGCCATTTATACTGCTAATAGGTCATTCAACAAGGAACAATAGCGCCAATGATAGTTTCTAACAATACAAGACAATGTGGGAATGATAGTTTCTAACACAATACAAGTGTGGACACTGGTTAAATAGACAAGGGATGATAGTTTTCATACAACATTGCCAAATGTTAACCATAGACAAGGGGCAAGATCTAACACAATGCCTGTGCCAATGATAGTTCTAACCAACACGACAATGTGGCCAATGATAGTTCTTACCAATAACAAGACAATTGGCCATGGTTACCACAGCAATTGGGCCATTGTTCTAACCAATAAAAGAAAGATGTGGCAATGATATTTCTACAATAAAGAATGTATTATTATGCTACGTTTTGGGATCGTGGACACGACCGTTAGGGGGTTTTAATACTGGTGTGTACCACGGAATTTTTCATGTAAGTTTTCATTGTTACATCCCTTCCAAGAGTCATTTACATAAACTTAACAGTTCATACAATTGATGCCAGTCAATCATTATTTAAAATAATCCAATTTCGGGCCGTTGAGTTTACAAACACATCTACTGATCACTCGAAGGAATGAAAGCATCCTCAAACTAGAAATTAGCGCTGCGATCTTCTCTCTCATATCCTTTTAGGTTTTGGCATGGGAAAAATATGTATACAGTTGCCAAAGCAAGTGAAATAGTAAACATTACACTCGACAGAAGTTTCGCAAAAGAATAAGACATTTTCAAATGTCATATATGTGTAATATTACAGGTGTTGTAATGAATGTGCACAAATGGGAAAATAAATAAGATAAATATGGGTTGTATTTAAATGGTGTTTTGTTCTTCAGGTTGCCCTTTTATTGTGGCAACGGTACACATTTGCTGCTGTGTATTTCACCCAATAGGGAGTTATAAAATTGGATTTGTTTTGTTAAGATTAAATTGGAGTCTGTGTAAGCTGAGGGAGGTATGCGTATGATGTTCTAACGTGGTCATGCATTTGGGGAGGTACGGAAGTGTCAGTTTGTTTTCACCTCATTTTGTGCCAGTGGGCACATAGCCTGTCTCTTCTTGAGAAGCCAGGTCTGCCTAAGGCGATTTTACACTTGGTGTAATCTCCTGTTTGGGTCATTGATTCTAGTTTGCTCAGTTTTTGGCAATTTTTCCATCAATAGTAAAGTTTGTGAAAACCGAGCCTCCAGGGACCAGTTCTTAGGGATTCTTCTTCAGGGTTTTAGTGATTTTTCCTGGTAGTTCATTTAATGTAATTGGAGAATCAAATGGGGTTCTGGCAATCGTTTACAGCAGTTGTTCTAAGATTTGTAGTTTGATCATTTATATGTTGGTTGCGTTTGATCATTGTCATAAGGCAAAATATTGGAGAAGTGGTTTATTCCATACATTATGTTTTGGATAGATTCTTTGTGTTGTTGTTTGTTAGTGGTGTTCAATGTTCAGAAGTGGTCTTTAGTATTCTATGGATTCGTCTTATTTCTTTAGTGTTTTAGTGAGTCCCATAGTGAAGGGAAGGACTCAGGTTTTCTGGTCTCTATGTTTTTGGTTGGATAGGTTTTGCATTTTTTCTTACGGTTTTGGCAATTCTTCATCAAACATTTGTCATTGTTTTTCATTTTCTTTTGGTATGTTGTTTGACATGATTGATTTGATGAGGGAACGGAAAGGTCAAATGTGACTGTTTAGGTTTTACGCAATTAAACCTTCACTTTACAGTGAATGTTTGTCCAGGAAGTTGTCTAAAAGATTTTATTTGTTGTTAGCTAATTGTTTATGGTAGGTTTTCCACACTATTTTCCTTTCCCATCTATAGCATTCTAATATTGTGCAGTTCCTTTGGCATTTGTGTATGATGAGTATTGCCTCTGTTCAGTAGCTGTGATTTTGCCTGTGACCTGATAGGGTGTTAGGAGCTCACTGTGAACAATTCTAAGAGATTGGTTGGTGTCAGTGATAAAGTCTACACAGTATACTGCAAGGGATAGCTGTAGATGAACTACCATAGGAACGGTGTCCTCAAAGGTCTACATTGATTGTACAGACCAGAGTTGCCAAAAGACGTACAGGGAGTTGTTGACCCGTTTTTTGTTGGTGTGTTTTGTCATGTTGCTGTCTAGGGGGCTCATATTTGGGAGGGTGAATACACTGTGTCACTCCAAGTAGAGGTGTTTGTCCCCTGTGTCTAGAGAGTGTCGTTCTTGTCCAGTCTGGGATTGTAGGTCGCTAACAGACTAGTATGATCCTGGTCTGTAAATGCGTTGCATCTCCTCTCAGATGAGGAAGTATGTAAGTAGGATTCTGGGGGGATTGTAGGTAAGATGTGGGAATGATATTGCACTGGAGCATTCTTCTCTGTTGATGATAATTCCTTATTATTTCTAGACAGATGTAAAATCGCTCTCTCTTTTGACTAATTTAATTAGAATGAGTTGGTTCTGCTCTTATACCATTGGTAGCATACGCCTCTGTGAGTCAGGTTTTGGATGGGACATACCAGGCTCTCGCTTGGTAATCTCTAGCGGTGCGCAACCAGTGGGTCTTTAATAGTGTCCTTTACTATTTTCATCTTACCTTTATTCACTAGGGCACAAGTCAAATTAAGACAAAATACTATATTTCAAACGACGGCAGTCGCGTCAGGAACACAGTGGGGGTTAACTGCCTTGGTCCAGGTCGCAGAAAAACGATCTTTACGTATGTTTCAGCTCGTTGATCAATCTGCAACCTTCCGGTTTACTAGTCCAACACTCTAACCAGCTAGGCTACCTGCCACTCCCTACACTCTAACCACTAGGCTACCTGCCACCCCTACACTCTACCACTTAGGCTACCTGCCACCCCTACACTCTAACCACTAGACACCTGCCACCTCTACACTCTAACCACTAGGCTACCTGCCGCCCCTACACTCTAACCACTAGCTACCTGCCACCCCTACACTCTAAACCACTAGGCTACCTGCCGCCCCTACACTCTAACCACTTAGGCTACCTGCCCACCCCTTACACTCTAACCACTAAGCCTTACCTTCCACCCCTAACTCTAACCACTAGGCTACTGCCGCCCCTACACTCTAACCACTAGGCTTACCTGCCACCCCTTACACTCTAACCCACTAGGCACCTGCCACCCTACACTCTAACCACTAGGCACTGCCGCCCCTTAACACTCTAACCACTAGCTACCTGCGCCCCTACACTCTAACCACTAGGCTACCTGCCGCCCCTACACTTCTAACCACTAGGCTACCTGCCAGCCCTGACACTCTAACCACTAGGCTACCTGCCGCCCCTACACTCTAACCACTAGGCTATCTGCCGCCCCTACACTCTAACCACTAGGCTACCTGCCGCCCCTACACTCTAACCACTAGGCTACTGCCGCCCCTACACTCTAAACCACTAGGCTACTGCCACCCCTACACTTCTAAACCACTAGGCTACCTGCCGCCCCTACACTCTAACACAAGGCTACCTGAACCGCCCCTACACTCTAACCACTAGGCTACCTGCCACCCCTGAGCCATCTAACCACTAGGCTACTGGCCGCCCCTACACTCTAAACAACTAGCTACCTGCCACCCCTACACTGTTTAACCACTAGGCTACCTGCCGCCCCTTACCACTCTAACCACTAGGCTACCTGCCGCCGCCTACACTCTAACCACTAGGGCTACCGTGCCAAACCCTCACTCTAACCACTAAGGCTACCTGCCGCCCCTACCACTCTATACCACTAGGCTACCTGCCGCCCCTACACTCTAACCCACTAGGCTACCCTGCCGCCCCTACCTTAACCACTAGCGCTACCTGCCACCCCTACACTTCTAATCCACTAGGCTACCTGCCGCCCCTACACTCTAACCACTAGGCTACTGCCGGGTCCCCTACACTCTAACCACTAGGGCTTACTGCACCCCGTACACTCTAAACCACGTAGAGCTACCTTGCGCCCCAGTACACTCAAACCAACTAGGGCTACCTGCCGCCCCTACACACTCTAACCCTAGGCTGACCTGGCCACCACCTACACTCTAACCACTAGCTACTGCCACCCCTACACTCTGAACCTAAGAAGGCTACCTCCGCCCTACACTTCTAAACCACTTTAAGGCTACCTAGACCACCCCTACACTCTGAACCACTAGGCTACCTGCCGCCCCTTACACTCTAACCACTAGGCTACCTGCCACCCTTACACTCTAAACCACTAGCTACCTTGCCGCCCCTACACGCGAACCACTAGGCTACCTGCCACCCCTACACTCTAACCACTAAGGCTACCTGCCGCCCACGTACACTCTAACACATAGGCTACCGTGCCGCCCCTACACTCTAACGCACTTAGGCTACCTGACACCCCACCACACCCTAACACTTAGGCATTACCTTGCCACCCCATACCACACTCTACCGACTAGGCTACCTGGCCGCCCCTACACTCTAACCACTAGGCTTACCTGCCACCCCTACACTCGTACCACTAGGCTACCTGCCGCCCCTTACCACTCTAAGCCACGTAGGCTACTCTGCCGCCCCTACACTCTAAAACCACTTAGGCTACCTTGCCACCCCTAATACACTCTAACCACTAGGCATACTCGTTGCCACCTCTTACACTTAACACTGGCTACCTGCCACTCCCCTAACACTCTAGACCACTAGGCTACCTGCCGCCCCGACACTCTAACCACTAGGCTACCTGCCACCTCTACCACTTCTAACCATAGGCTACCGCCGGCCCCTACACTCTAACCCACTAGGCACCTGCCACCCCTAACACTCTAACCACTAGCTACCTTGCCAGCGCGCCTAACCTCTTCTACCACTAGGCTAGCTGCCGCCCCTACACTCTAACCACTTAGGTACTGCCACCCCGTACACTCTAACCATAGGCTACCTGCCACCCCTAACACTCAATCTACTAGACGACCTGCCACACGCTACACTCTAACCACTAGAGCTTACCTGCCACCTCTACAACTTCTGAACCATCTAGGACCTGCACACCCCTACACTCTAACCACTACAGGCTATACCTTGACACCCCTACACTCTAACCACTAGGCGACCTGCCACCACGTCGTACACTCTAGGACTACAGACTACCTGCGCGACCCCTAACACTCTAAACACACTAGGCTAGAGCTCAGGGTACGCCTGCCCCGCCCACCACTCTTAACTACTAGGCTACCTGCCACCTCACACTCTAACCACTAGGCTTACCTCACCCCTCACTCTAACTACTAGGAACTACCTGCCACCCCTACCACTCTAACCACTAGGCTATACTCTTGCCGACTCCCTACACTCTAAACCCTTAGGCTTAACCTGCCACCTCACTACACTCTAACCACTAGACTACCTGCCACCTCTACACTCTAACCAACGTAGTTCATCCTTGCCACCCGCTACGAACTCTAACCACTAGCGTACCTGGTCCACCCCTAACACTCTAACCACTAGGCTAAACCTGCCGCCCCTACACTTTGCAACCACTAGGCTACCTGCCAACCCCTACACTCTAACCACTAGGACTATCCTCGCCACCTCTCACTCTCTAACCCTACTAGGCTACCTGCGCACCCGCGTACAACTCTAACCCACTAGGCTATACCTGCCACCTCTAGCAACTCTAACCCTATCTAGGCTTACTCCTGCCACCCCTACACTCTAACCCTTATGGCATACCTGCCACCCACTACACTCTAACCACTAGCAGACTACCTGCCACCTCTACACTCTAACCACTAGGCTACCTGCCAACCCCTACACTCTAACCACTAGGCTGACCTAGGCCACCCTCTGACAACTTCTAACAAGTAGGCTAGCCTGTCCACCCCTACACTCTAATCACTAGGCGTACCTTGCCACCCCTAACACTCCATAACCACTAGGCTACCTGCCACCCCTATACACTATTGCTTCAACCACTATGGCTACCTGCCACCCCTTAGTACAACTTCAGACCACTTGGCTACCTGCCACGCCTACACTCTTAACCAAGCATTAGGGCTACCTGGCTCAACCCTACACTTAACCACTAGGCTTCCTGACCGCCCCTTTATCACTCTAATCCACTAGGCACCTGCCCCCCTACACTCTTCAACCACAGGCTTTACCTGCCGCCCCTACACTTAAACCACTAGACTACCTGCCGCCCCTACACTCTAAACCACTAGGCTTACCTAGTTCCGCCCCTACACCTCTAACCACTTTAGGCTACCTGCCGCCCCTACACCTAACCACTAGGCACCTGCCGCCCTACACTCTAACCACTAGGCTTACCTGCCGCCCCTACAACTCTAAGCCACTAGAACATCCTGTGCCGCCCCATAACAACGCTAAAACCACGAGGCTACCTGGCTCGCCCACTACAGGTTTTTTTGTTCCATATAACATGTTCTTGAAGGGATGACAATGTCTGTATTTCAAATTTCTTGAGGAAGTCTTGGTCCTGCTCTTTAGGCCAAAGGCAGAGACCTCAGACCTTGTTTATGAGATGGTAAAGATTTCTTTGTGTGTCCATAGTGTCTAGTGGCGTTATTCGTTGTTGTAAGGGCTCTGGACCATCACAGTAGACAAGTGCTACATTTGAAGGTGCACAATGCTGAATCAAAGCAGGAGTCAAATGCAAGATTTGCTTGTTCCGCCACCTATTTCGCCCAGATTCCTGCTAGGTACCTATTCGTTCATTGATACGTTGACACAGGCTACTATGGTAGTGTGCGTCACTAGTGAAGAGGTCATCTACGATTAATTACGCCCCACCCCCCCCCCCCCACATTCACTATTGTTTTCCCTGGTGACCTGCAGAGCCCACCGGATAACCCCACCGGCACCCCCCCCACCCACCCTACCTGCACCCGTATTCAACTAATGTGTTCCCAGGACTTCACCCCGGATTTAAAAATGAAAGCACTGGGAAAGGGGGTCTGGGAAGGGGGTCCTGGGCGTGAAAAGGTCCTGGGAGGGTGGTCTGGGGAGGGTGTCTGGGTGGGGCGTCTGGGAGGGGCTCTCGGGCCGGGGGTCTGGAAGGTGTCTGGGAGGGTGTCCTGGGCCGGGTGGGGAAGTCTGGTGAAGGGTGTCTGGAGAGTGTCCTGGAGGGTGGGGGTCTGGAAGGGTTTCCTGGGCCGGGGGTCCTAGGAGGGTGAGCGTCGTGGGAGCGGTGTTGCCTGTGGCTGTGGGCTGGTCCTGCAGGAAGGGGGTCTGGTGGGGGTCCCTGGGAGGTCCTGGGAAGGGTGTCTGCTGGTGGGGGTCTGGGAGGTCCGAGTCCTGGTGAGGGTTGTTCTGGGGCGAGGTGGGTGCCTATAGCCCTCGTCGGGTGGAGGTAAGGGAGAGCAGGAGGGGTACCTACGGAGTTGCGGGCGGACGAGTGAGGAAAAGGGCTATTTCCTGGAAGGATCATGTTCATCGATAATAGTGTTGGAGGTGGGTGGATGGCGAAGGGAGGAGGGAGGGAGCGGGACCAGGATGGAGTCCTGGTGTGGAGGAGTGTGGGTGTCTGGGAAAGGGGGTCTGTGAGAGTCCGTCTGGTGGGGGGTCTGGGAAAGGGGTCCTCGGGCAAAGGGTGTCCTGGCTGCCTTGTGTGGGTATCTGGAATGGACTTTCAGAAGGCTATGGGGAGAGAAATGAGTGAAGGGTCGCGCTAAAACCACACTGATTAGTATACCTACTTATGGGAGAGGGTTAAGGTCCTGGGCAGGGTGGTATTTCTGGAAGCGGGCGTACTGGGAAGGGTCTGCGGAGGGTGTCTGGGTGGGGTCTGGGAAGGGGTCTGAGGTGGGAGGTAATGGTCTTGGTTGAGGGGTGGTCTGGGTTAAAGAGGAGGTGGCTGACTCTGGGAGGGGTCTGGGCGGCGGTCGTCGCGAAGATGGGGTCTGGTAGGAGGAAGGTCTGGAGAAGGGTGTCTGGCGCGGGGTCTGGGAGGGGTCTGCAAAGAGGGGGATCTGTCGTGCGCGGGTCACTCTCCTCTCTATTGGTTATAACTATCATTGGCCACATTGTCTTGTATTGGTTAGAACTATCATTGGCCACATTGTCTTGTATTGGTTAGAACTATCATTGGCCATATTGTCTTGTTGAAGACCTATTCAGCAGATACTGAGATAAACCTTTCTATTACATTCTAATCGTAGCACAAACTTTAAAACTGTTGTCCTCTTTCGTCTCACCTCCTCTATCTCGTCTCGTCTCTATTTCGTCTCACCTCCTCTAAAGAGTTGCAGACCCTCTGTCAAAATCACTGCTGAAGCATAATCCTGGGTCCTACAGTAGAAAAGGCTGATGACCAACACAAGAGTCTGACCGCTGGAGAAACACTTAGTCTTATGTGAAGAATTTGTATAGTTTTTTTTTAATCCCAAAAAATGGTATAACAGAAAAGAGTAGAAAACATGATTCCATTTGTTTTAAATACTGTACTTAAAGTGTAGAGCTCGTAGATTACTATAATGASTGAAATCATGTCTTTTAATCACTCTCTTAAAAGTATAGAGTTTGTACAATGTTTGTATGTGATATTTGTTACATTGTAACATATAATTGGTCAATATTCCATTTGAAATGGTGCAACGATACAAAAGACAACCTCTGAGAGTATGAGGTGATGAGAGAGTGACTGCCTCTGCTACTGGTTATCTTCCAGTGGTCCCATAGCGCCCTCTAGTGGAAACAGATGGACATACAGTCCACAAAAAACATTCTGGAGGATCATGTTCATGTATATTTGATTGATGCGGAAGAGGAAGCACCAATATTCCTGTTAGATTGTATCTACCGGCCTTTTTAAAATGTACTTCAGAAAGGGCTATGGGAGAAATTGGTAAACACACTGATTATTATACTCTATTAACATTAAGCAGCGATAATGGTTTGTTTTGGAGGCTGACGGCAATAGTGTGAAAAAATACGCAAAAGTCATACTGTAGTAAAAGTAAAGATACCTTATTAGAAAATGACTCAAGTAAAAGTGAAAGTCACCCAGTAAAATACTACTTGAATAAAAGTCTAAAAGTATTTGGTTTTATATTTACTTCAGTATCAAAAGTAAAAGTAAAAATAGTTCCACATTCCTTAAATTAAACATTTTCCTTTTTTTATTACAGATAACCAGCTGCACACTCCAACACTCAGACATCATTTACAGATAACCAGCTGCACACTCCAACACTCAGACGTCATTTACAGATAACCAGCTGCACACTCCAACACTCAGACGTCATTTGCAAATTAAGCATTTGTGTTTAGTCAGTCTTCCAGATCAGAGGCAGTAGGGACGACCAGAGATGTTCTCTGTTTAGTGAGTCCTCCAGATCAGAGACAGTAGGGATGACCAGGGATGTTCTCTGTTTAGTGAGACCACCAGATCAGAGGCAGTAGGGACGACCAGGGATGTTCTCTGTTTAGTCAGTCCTCCAGATCAGAGGCAGTAGGGATGACCAGGGATGTTCTCTGTTTAGTGAGTCCTCCAGATCAGAGGCAGTAGGGACGACCAGGGATATTCTCTGTTTAGTCAGTCTGCCAGATCAGAGGCAGTAGGGATAACCAGAGATATTCTCTTCATACGCGTGTGAATTGGATAATTTTCCTGTCCTGCAAAGCATTCAACATGTAACGTTTGCTTTTGGGTGTCAGGGAAATTGTATGGAGTAAAATGTACATTATTTTCTTTACGAATGTAGTGAAGTAAAAATATAAATATATATATATACAGTGGGGCAAAAAAGTATTTAGTCAGCCACCAATTGTGCAAGTTCTCCCACTTAAAAAGATGAGAGCGGCCTGTAATTTTCATCATAGGTACACTTCAACTATGACAGACAAAATGAGAAAAAAAAATCCAGAAAATCACATTGTAGGATTTTTAATGAATTTATTTGCAAATTATGGTGGAAAATAAGTATTTGGTCATTTTGTCTGCAGGAACTCGCTCTTTTTCACTCGGTCCACTCGTCCAAGTGCCGATGCATTTGTGGCATGATGTGAACAGTACGAATTTGTGTCATCCTTATTTGTGATACCATTCCATTCACTTCATTTCCGCCATTATTATGAGCTGTCCTCCTCTCACCAGCCTCCTGTGATGTCTCTAATAGGCCGCCGCCAACCCGTGTGACCCTTGACCCTGTTAACAGCCCGTGTGACCCTGACCCTGTTAACAGCCCGTGTGACCTTGACCCTGTTAATTTCCCATGGGACCTCTCTTACACACACAGCATATAGAACATGTAAGGTAATTACTGACAAATGTGTTGCTAACCTACATATTATGTTAACTAGGCTGAACTGCAATTCCAATATTATGAAGGTACTACAGCTGGGAACACATTGGTTTACAATATTTGAAGGTACTACAGCTGGGAACACATTGGTTTACAATATTATGAAGGTACTACAGCTGGGACACCATTGGTTTACAATATTATGAAGGTACTACAGCTGGGAACACATTGGTTTACAATATTATGAAGGTACTACAGCTGGGAACACATTGGTTTACATAATTATGAAGGTACTACATGCTGGGAACACATTGGTTTACAATATTATGAAGGTACTACTGCTGGGAAACATTGGTTTACAATATTATGAAGGTACTACAGCTGGGAACACATTGGTTTACAATATTATGAAGGTACTACAGCTGGGAACACATTGGTTTACATATTTATGAAGGTACTACTGCTGGGAACACATTGTTTACAATATTATGAAGGTACTACACTGGGAACACATTGGTTTACAATATTATGAAGGTACTACAGCTGGGAACATATTGGTTTACTGCAGTAGATGATTGGTGCAGTGCAGCTGGAAGAGCGAGAGAGAGAGAGAGGAGAGAGAGGAGAGAGAGAAGAGAGAGAGAGAGAGAGAGAGAGAGAGAAGCGAGAGAGAGCGAGAGAGAGCGAGAGAGAGCGAGAGAGAGAGAGAGAGAGAGAGAGAGAGAGAGAGAGAGAGAGAGAGAGAGAGAGAGAGAGAGAGAGCGAGAGAGCGAGAGAGCGAGAGAGAGAGAAGAGAGAGAGAGAGAGAGAGAGAGAGAAGAGAGAGAGAGAGAGAGAGAGAGGAATT
>NW_019943965.1:39424-61445 GCF_002910315.2 Salvelinus sp. IW2-2015
CTACCAAAGTCTAATGGTTTTAAATGACTGTTTTGTATTGTCTTGAAACTCACTTGTATGAATTCGCTTGCAGTTATGTGTCTCTTTAAAAAAGAGAAGGCCGATGCAAGGTTATTAAACAGAGGTGCCTAGTTATTCTTCTTTTTTGATATCACGGTAAACGTGCCAAACCTAAACCCTGGCCCTGATATGCAATGTCTCCAAAACCCCTCTGATTTTAAATCAAGATCTGGTTGGTATTTTTTTCATCTTAAATGTACGCAGCCTGTTGTCAAAAAATGATGGGTTAGATTTGGCAATCAACTGATGCTGATGTTAATGTGTTTTCTGAAACCTGCTCAGCAAGTCTATTTTTCATAAGGATATTTGTATAAGTGGTTACATGTTATCGCACTTGATCGGTCGTTAAAGACAAGGTGGGGTGTGGCTATATATCGAAATCTAAATTCCTGTAAGTGTGGCAAAGTCTGAAACTATTATGTAAAACAGTTGAATTTCTTCTTTGAATATGAGGTTTCAAAAGTGGTCTTCCTCCCTATAACTGTGATTGATCTCTCTCGGTAGATGAAGCATCTGAGATACTAGATACTGAATATTGAAAGTAAAGTGTTTTTTATGCTATGCAACACACCAGATATGTTGATAGAAGGCTAGATCCAAGAGAGGATAAGCCAATGCCAGGGCAGCAGATCCGGGGGAACACTGAACACTGAATGAAGTGCCTGGCTGGTCTTTTCTCTTTCCCCTCGTCTCCTTCCTGTATTGATCTAAATATGAGCGAACTTCCTTATTAATAAGTGTAATGATATCTCMGTTTTCTGTGTAATACTGTACTGTGTACTACTGGCTATTGGCTGGGGGGGAAATGAGATTTCCTGAGAGGTAACTGCATCACATCAACACTGTTCTCTCCTTGCCTTGTGACTGAGACGTTTACACACCTGTGAGAACACCTTTCTTTTCTTTCAAATTCAAATTACACTCTCAATTTTATATAATCATGTGAAATTTCTTCCCTGTCAGGGGGTTACATAAAATCTTTCTTCGAATCAAAGAATCATTTTCAGGCACCGACAGCAAGTGTCTTCAGTTGCCTAGCAACTCGGTTTGCGGTGCAGGCTAACTTGGTGAAACTGTCTGGTTGCTTTGAGGTAAATTGGGGGGCAATCTGATTTTAAAACAAGTTGTATGGAGGAGAATAAACTCAAACTTTACAACAGCCCAGTTTGCTTTAGGACCGTTCTCCCAATTAGGATTTGTATACCTATTATTAAATAACGGACAGATACTATGTTTGAGATATTCCAACATGTACATAGAGCCAGAATAGAACAGAATAGTTGATTGTCAGAGGATGGTTATTTTCCTTACTACTAAAAAAGTGTATAGGCCATCATAAACGGGTTGGTTCGAGCCCTGAATGMTGATTGGCTGACAGCCATGGTATATCAGACCGTATACTACGGGTGGTACAAAACATTTATTTTACCTGCTCTAATTACGTTGGTAACCATACGCGATACGTCGTGCCTAACAATAGTCCTTAGCCGTGGTRTATTGGCCATATACCATACCTCCTTAGGCCTTATTTTGCTTAATTGTACACTATCCAGCAAGGTATAAAAAGTTACATGGCCATGTAACCAATGTAGATGGTAAAGAGCTGTTGGTTGAACACACATCTTTGCCTGAGATAGGAATAGATATGTATCAGAGTATACTGCACATTTGTCAAGCAAGAGACACAAAGGGGACAACAGTGTAACTACAAGAATGATGTTCTCTCATACATGTAGATGGTAAAACAGGCCTTCCTATTGATCATCATCGTTTCAACTTCCCAGTCTCAGGCTAACATTGTAGAAATGAACCATGCTTTGACCATGGTCAACAGGGAATAAGGAGGAATTTGGAACATAACATAGCTCCACATTTGAAAAGCATTTAGACTCCCAGAGCAATTCTTCCTCTTCTTCTGCCACTTCCTCTTCCATCTTCCCATCTTCCACTTCCTCTTCTTCTTTTTTTCTTCTTCTTCCTCTTCTCCTCTTCTTCTTCTTCCCCTTCTTCTTCTTCCTCCTCTTCCACTTCCTCTTCCTCCTCTTCCCCGTCTTCTTCCTCTTATTCTTCCTCTTCCATTTTCCCCTTCTCTTCCTCCTCTTCCACTTCCTCTTCCTCCTCTTCCCCTTCTTATTTCCTCTTATTCTTCCTCTTCCAATTCCTCTTCTTCTTCTTCCTCCTGTTCCACGTCCTCTTCCTCCTCTTCATATTCCTCTTCATCTTCTTCTTCCTCTTCCACTTCCTCTTCCCTTCTCTTCTTACTTCTTCTTCTTCTTCTTCCTCTTCCTCTTCTTCTTCTTCTTCTTCTTCTTCTCCTCCTCCTCTCTCTCTCTCCCTTCCTCTCTCTCCCTTCCTCTCTCTCTTCCTCTCTCATTTCCTCTCACTCTCTCTCTATCTCGCTTCCTCTCTCTCTCTTCATCTCTCTCCCTTCCACCTCTCTCCTTCCTCTCTCTCTTCCTCTCTCTCGCTTCCTCTCTCTCCCTTCCTCTCTCTCTCTTCCACTCTCATCCTTCCGTCCTCTCTTCCTCTCTCTCTCTCTCGCTTCCTCTCCCTCCCGCTCTCTCTCTTCCTCTCTCTCTCTTCCTCTCTCGCTTTTCCCTCTCTTTCCTCTCTCTCTTTTCCTCTCTCCCTTCATCTCTCTCCCTTCCTCTCTCTCTCTCTCTTCCCCTCTCTCCCTCTCTCTCTCGCTTCCTCTCTCTCCCTCCCCTCTCTCTCTTCCTCTCTCTCCCTTCCTTTCTTTCTCTTCCTCTCTCCCTTCCTCTCTTCCCTTCCTCTCTCTCCCTTTCTCTATCTCTGTTTCTCTCTCATTTCCTCTCTCTCCCTTATTATCTCTCCTTCCTCTCTCTCTCTTCCTCTCTCTCCCTTCTGCTCTCCCTTCCTCTCTCTCCCTTTCTCTCTCTCTCTTCCTCTCCCCTTTCCTCTCACTCCCTTCTCTCTCCCGTCCTCTCTCTCCCTTCCCCTCTCTCTCTTCCCTCTCTCCCTTCCTCTCTGCCTCCCTCTCTCTCTCTTCCTCTCTCTCCCTTCCTCTCTTTCTCTTCCTCCTCCCTTCTCTCTCTTCCTTCATCTATCTCCCTTTCTCTCTCTCTCTCTTCCTCTCTCCTTTCCTCTCTTTCCTCTCTCTCCCTTTCTCTCTCTCTCTTCCTCTCTCCTTTCCTCTCTCTCTTCCTCTCTCTCCTTTCTCTCTCTCTCTTCCTCTCTCCTTTCCTCTCTCTCTCTCCTCACTCTCGCTCTCTATTCCTGTGTTCATTAAAGTTTTATGCTTGATGTTTACCTTGATAGGATGTGCATATTGTATGGCAGGTTGGTGAAGAGCCAGGTCACATCACAAGACCTGAAGGTCACGTCTGACATGTCTGTATCATATCAATGATGTTTCTGAGACAGCATGACAGAGTAAACAAATAAATGCTTTAATTGTAAAGTCACACATATCAATCCGAAATGATCCGACACGTCTTATCAGGAATACTATTTGAATTTCCATAGAATGTCATGCTTCCATTCAACCTTGGTGGGCTGCATTAGGAATTCACTTGCAGTCTGTGAGACGTGTCATGTCGTGGTTGGCGCAGCGGTCTAAGGAACTGCATCTCAGTGATAGAGGTGTCACTACAGACCCTGGTTCGATCCTGGCTGTATCACATCAGTCCGTGATCGGGAGTTCCATAGGGCGGTGCACAACTTGCTCAGCGTCGTCCGGGTTAGGGGAGGGTTTGGCTGGGTGGATAGGACGTCATTGTAAATAAGAATTTGTTCTTAACTGACTTGCCTAGTTAAATAAAGAATAAATAAAATAATGTCGCGGTTGATGATGGATGATGATCAATCTCCATGTTCTACGTGTTCCACTGCTAAGGATGATCAATCTCCATGTTCTACGTGTTCCACTGCTCAAGGATGATCAACCTCCTAGTTCCACTGCTCAAGGATGATCAACCTCCTAGTTCTACGTGTTCCACTGCTCAAGGATGATCAACCTCCTTGTTCTATGTGTCCACTGCTCAAGGATGATCAACCTCCTTGTTCTATGTGTTCCACTGCTCAAGGATGATCAACCTCCTAGTTCCACTGCTCAAGGATGATCAACCTCCTAGTTCTACGTTGTTCCACTGCTCAAGGATGATCAACCTCCTTGTTCTATGTGTTCCACTGCTCAAGGATGATCAACCTCCTGTTGCTATGTGTTCCACTGCTCAAGGATAGTCAACCTCCTTGTTCTATGTGTTCCACTGCTCAAGGATGATCAACCTTGTTCTACGTGTTCCACTGCTCAAGGATGATCAACCTCCTTGTTCTATGTGTTCCACTGCTCAAGGATGATCAACCTTGTTCTATGTGTTCCACTGCTCAAGGATGATCAACCCCTTGTTCTATGTGTTCCACTGCTCAAGGATGATCAACCTCCTTGTTCTATGTGTTCCACTGCTCAGGATGATCAACCTCCTTGTTCTACGTGTTCCACTGCTCAAGGATGATCAACCTCCATGTTCCACTGCTCAAGGATGATCAACCTCCTTGATCTATGTGTTCCACTGCTCAAGGATGATCAACCTCCTAGTTCCACTGCTCAAGGATGATCAACCTCCTTGTTCTATATGTTCCACTGCTCAAGGATGATCAACCTCCTAGTTCCACTGCTCAAGGATGATCAACCTCCTTGTTCTACGTGTTCCACTGCTCAAGGATGATCAACTCCTCGTTACACTGCTCAAGGATGATCAACCTCCTTGTTCTATGTGTTCCACTGCTCAAGGATGATCAACCTCCTGTTTCTACGTGCTCCACTGCTCAAGGATGATCAACCTCCATGTTCCACTGCTCAAGGATGATCAACCTCCTTGTTCTACGTGCTCCACTGCTCAAGGATGATCAACCTCCATGTTCCACTGCTCAAGGATGATCAACCTCCTTGTTCTATATGTTCCACTGCTCAAGGATGATCAACCTCTCTAGTCCACTGCTCAAGGATGATCAACCTCCTTGTTCTATATGTTCCACTGCTCAAGGATGATCAACCTCCTTTTCTACTTGTTCCACTGCTCAAGGATGATCAACCTCAGTTCTACGTGTTCCACTGCTCAAGGATGATCAACCTCCTTGTTCTACGTGTTCCACTGCTCAAGGATGATCAACCTCCTAGTTCCACTGCTCAAGGATGATCAGGTGTTTTCCCCCATTGATTTCTAATCAGGAAGTACATTTAGAATGCAGATGGTGGGGCTGTCTGTTTAATGTCATATAAAGGAGTTTTTGCTTTTCCTTTATTAAATGTGTCAATATATATTGTATGCAGTCATTCAGTTCCTGTCTTTAATACTAAGGTGGTCGAGTACATTTCCACTTAGGTTGAACCCCTTTTTACTCGGTATTTCAGTGTTCAACCACTCCAGTCTATATATATATACATATATATACCCATCAGTATTCAGTGTTCAACCACTCCAGTAGTTTGATAGAAATCATTTAGGCTTCTTATAGGTGATTCCGTCAAGAAAGTGTTGAAATGCTTGTACTGTATCTGGCTGATACTCATCATTTAAGATGCTTCAGGGGGTAAGCTATTTCATGTCCATATACTTGGTCAGTGAAAGCTCTCTCTCTCTCCCCCCCTCTCTCTCTCCTCCCCTCTCTCCCCTCTCCTCCCCTCTCTCTTCATCTGTCCCCCTCTCTCTCTCCCCCTTCCTCCCCTCTCTCTTCATCTGTCCCCCTCTCTCTCTCTCCTCCCCTCTCACTTCATCTGTCCCCCTCTCTCTCTCCTTCCCTCTCTCTTCATATGTCCCCTCTCTCTCTCCTCCCCTCTCTCTTCATCTGTCCCCCTCTCTCTCTCCCCTCTCCTCCCCTCTCTCTTCATCTGTCCCCCTCTCTCTCTCTCCTCCCCTCTCACTTCATCTGTCCCCCTCTCTCTCTCCTTCCCTCTCTCTTCATCTGTCCCCCTCTCTCTCTCCTTCCCTCTCTCTTCATATGTCCCTCTCTCTCTCTTCCTCCCCTCTCTCTTCATATGTCCCCTCTCTCTCCCTTCCCTCTCTCTTCATCTGTCCCCCTCTCTCTCCTGCTCTCTCACTTCATCTGTCCCCTCTCTCTCTCCTTCCCGCTCTCTTCATCTGTCCCCTCTCTCTCTCCTCCCCTCTCTCTTCATCTGTCCCCTCTCTCTCTCCTCCCCTCTCTCTTCATCTGTCCCCCCTCTCTCTCTCCTCCCCTCTCTCTTCATCTGTCCCCCTCTCTCTTCTCTAATGCTGTCTGATACATCTGCTGCTCTCCTCTCCTCTTGCCTCAAAAAATCACTTTGTCACATAGCGACGCATCATTTCACATGCTACATTTTTTAAAAGTGGAACTGAAAATCCTTTCTGGCGATGCAATATCCATTAGGGGGAAATTATTCATGTGAATCGTCTGCATTATTTAAAGGTTGATGAAGAGAAATACCAGGTCCTATCCAACACCATTGTAAATCCCCCCAATATCTCCCTGGGTTTACCGTAAAGTTTGTCTCAAATGGCACCCTATTCCTTATGGGCCATATGGTCAGAAGTAGTGCACCCTATTCCCTATGGGCCATATGGTCAGAAGTAGTGCACCCTATTCCCTATGGGCCATATGGTCAAAAGTAGTGCATTGTACAGAGCAGAGTGTCATTTGGGATGAACGGTCTAAGGCACTGCATCACAGTGCTAGAGGCGTCACTACAGACCCTGGTTCGATTCCAGGCTTTATCACAACCGGTTGTGATTGGGAGTCCCATAGGGCGGCGCACAATTGGCCCAGCATCGCCCGGGTTAGGTTTGGCCGGGGTAGGCCGTCATTGTAAATAAGAATTTGTTCTTAACTGACTTGCCTAGTTAAAATAAAATTGTAGTCTCGTGTGGCTTCAGAGGACATGGGTGAGAGATGACTGTCGGTCACACGTTAATGTACCTTCGTTGCACCAACACTGATACAAGATGCCGGTCGGGGAGATCCTATAATTCTCTTGAGATATGCAAAACTCATGTAGGAACACCTGCTGCTGCTGTAGGTTATAAACACGACCGTGTCTGGTGTCTGGTGTCTGGTGCCTGGTGTCTGGTCCTGGTGTCTGGTGTCTGGTGTCTGGTGTCTGGTGCTGGTGCCTGGTGTCTGTGTGGCCTGGTGTCTGTGTGTCTGGTGTCTGGTGTCTGGTGTCTGGTGCCTGGTGTCTGGTGCCTGGTGTCTGTGGTCTGGTGTCTGGTGCCTGGTGTCTGGTGCCTCGTGTCTGGTGCATGGTGTCTGGTGCCTGGTGTCTGGTGCCTGGTGTCTGTGGTCTGGTGCCTGGTGTCTGGTGCCTGTGGTCTGGTGTCTGGTGCCGGTGCCTGTGGTCTGGTGTCTGTGGTCTGTGGTCTGGTGTCTGGTGCCTGGTGTCTGGTGTATGGTGCCTGGTGTCTGGTGCCTGTGGTCTGGTGTCTGGTGCCTGGTGCCTGTGGTCTGGTGCCTGTGGTCTGTGGTCTGTGTCTGGTGCCTGGTGTCTGGTGTATGGTGCCGTGGTCTGGTGCCTGTGGTCGGTGGTGTCTGTGGTCTGGTGTCTGGTGCCTGGTGCCTGTGGTCTGGTGTCTGTGGTCTGTGGCTGGTGTCTGGTGCCTGGTGCCTGGTGTCTGGTTGCTGGTGTTATGGTGCCTGTGTCTGGTGTCTGTGGTCTGGTGCCTGGTGTCTGTCTGGTGTCTGGTGTTCTGTTGTGTCTGGTGTCTGTGGTCTGGTCTGGTGTCTTGTTTGGTCTTGTTTGGGGTGGGTCTTCCCCCAGATCATGGATTTATTTGTTCGATTTATTGAATCTTTATTTAACTCTGCAAGTCAGTTAAGAACAAATTCTTATTTACAACGACGGCCTCCCCCCCCAGCCGAACCCGGGCCAATTGCGCCCTACGGGACTCCCAATCAAGGCCGGATGTGATACGGACTGGATTCGAACCAGGGACTGTAGTGACACCCCTAGCACTGAGATGTAGTKYCTTAGGCCGCTGCGCCACTCGGGAGCCTGAAACATACAGTAGCTCTATCTTCAATACCAAACATAATAACACTGCTTGGACAACTTGAAGTTGGAGTGAACAGAATGCTCTGCAGTCCTACAAAATTATCTCCTGTTGAGGGTGAATGAAAGCTACTGAGAAATATTGATCCACCTGCAAAACAACCTGCTTGCTTTACTATAACCAGATGAATAATCCAGCTAGATGTTCTGTGCCTGTGTGCTGGGTAGAGCTGTTCCTCTTCCTCTGAACAGAGAGATACAGAGAACAGAGCAATGTAGAGAACAGAGATATATAGAGGAGAGAGAGAAACAGAAAATAGAGATAAAGACAACAGAGAGATACATAGCAGAGAGATACAGAACAGAGAGATAAAGTGAACAGTGAGATACAGAACAGAGAGATAGAGAACAGAGAGATACAGAACAGAGAGATATACATAACAGAGAGAAATAGAGAACAGAAAGAAATAGAGAATAGTGAGAGATACAGAACAGAGAGATGAATAGAGAGATACACAACACAGAGATACAGAAAATAGAGAGATATAGAGAACAGAGAGAAAAATAACAGAGCGATATAGAGAACAGGGAGATAACTAACAGAGAGATGAATAGAGAGATACACAACACAGAGATACAAAAAACAGAGAGATATAGAGAACAGGAGATACAGAGAACAAAGATATAGAGAACAGGGAGATAACTAACAGAGAGATATAGAGAACAGAGATATATAGAGAACATGGAGATATAGAGAACATAGAGAAACAGAGAACAAAGAAATACAGATAACAGAGAGAAACAGAGTACAGAGAGATATTAGAGAACAGAGAGATATAGAGAACAAAGAGAAAAAATAACAGAGAGATTTAGAGAACATAGAGATACAGAGAARAGAGAGATACAGAACAGAGAGATACAAAGAACAGAGAGATATAGAAAAAAGAGAGATTCATAMCAGAGAGATACATAATAGAGAGATATAGAGAACATAGAGATACGTATAACAGAGTGATAGAGAACAGRGAGATAACGAACAGAGTGATATAGAGAACAGAAAGATACATATCAGTGAGATATAGAGAACAGAGAGMTATATAGAACATAGAGATACGTAACAGAGAGATACAAAGAACAGGGAGATATTGAGAACACAGAGATATAGAGAACACAAATAGAGTACAGAGAGATGTGGAGAACTGAGAGATACATAACAGAGAGATACAGAACAGAGAGATATAGAGAATAGAGAGATAGAGAACAGAGTGATAGAGAACCGAGAGATAATGAATAGAGAGATATAGAGAACAGAGAGATATAGGGAGCATAGAGATACGTAACAGAGAGATTCTAAGAACAGGGAGATATAGAGAACGGAGATGTAGAGAACAGAGAGATAAAGAGAACATAGAGATACGTAACAGAGCGAAATCGAGAACATAGATGTAGAGAACAGAGAGATTCATAACAGAGAGATATAGAGAACAGAGAGATACATAACAGAGAGATATAGAGAACAGAGAGATACATAATCGAGAGATATAGAGAACAGAGAGATATAGAAAAAGAGAGATACATAACATAGAGATACAGAAAACAGAGTGATAGAGAACAGAGAGATAATGAACAGAGAGATATAGAGAACAGAGAGATACATAACAGAGAGATATAGTGTACACATAGATATAGAGAACATCGACATACAGAGAACAGAGATATATACAGAACAGCGATATATACAGAACAGAGAGATGGAGAACAGAGAGAGATAGAGAACAGCGATATGTACAGAACAGAGAGATGGAGAACAGAGAGAGATAAAGAACAGCGATATGTACAGAACAGAGAGATAGAGAACAGCGAGAAATAGAGAAAGGAGAGCAGATGGAGTCTTTGCAGGTGGGAAATGCTAGCTTCTGTTCAGTGGAGAGTAGAGCTGGAGCACAAACACACAAACACAAACACACACACAAACACACACACAAACACACACACAAACAGACACACACACACACACACACACACACACACAGGAGTTTGTCTGCTTACCCCACCTCGGTGGTAGTCCTGATACCACTGTTTGAGGGTGATAAATGGCGGTGTGAAGACAACGCTAATCAATATGCATCCCAAATCCCATCCTTTTCCCTGTATAGTGTACTACTTTTGACCAGGGCCCATGAGTACGGTGCTATTTGGGACACATTCCAGGTTTACGGTTCAACACTTTGGTGTCCACTGGATCCACATGTAATTATTTCCCTCAATTTCGCTTCAACACTTAAAATATATTTTAATACAATCTTCATAAAGTTGTCATGGGCCCTTAATGATCTAGAGCTGGACGTTAAACGGTGCGTGTGTGTGTGTGCTGTGTGTGTGTGTGTTGGTGTGTGGGTGTGTGGTGTGTGCTGTGTGTGTGTGTGTGTGTGTGTGCTGTAAACAAGGAATAACTACACAGAACAAACCCCAGCATCACTATACCATCTAACAAACATCAGCATCACTAACAAACCTCAGCATCACTATACCATCTAACAAACCTCAGCATCACTATACCATCTAACAAACCTCAGCATCTCTAACTAACCTCAGCATCACTACACACTCTAACTAACATCAGCATCACTAACAAACCTCAGCATCTCTACACATCTAACAAACCCCAGAATCACTAACTAACCTCAGCATCACTACACACTCTAACTAACCCCAGCATCACTAACAACCTCAGCATCACTACACACTCTAACTAACCTCAGCATCACTATACCATYTAACAMACATCAGCATCACTACAAACCCCAGCATCACTGTACCATCTAACAAACCCCAGGTAAATTCCATAGGGTAGGTTTAACAGAGCAAATGAAATGTAACGATACATTATAAATCACATATCATCAATATTTAGGCCTTTATAGTATTTAGGAAGTCATCAACAGCTATCGTTTCAGTTCAACCCAGGATTCAACTTAAAACAAACATATAGGCCTAGGGGTTCAAGCTTTGGGTGATTTCAAATGTAATCTTAAAGTTAATCATTAATATGTTGAATTACTGTCTCCATCTCAACCAAAAAAAGCTTTGTTATTGAATAAGAATGAATCAAATCAAATGTTAGTCCTATTCAATTACTTGTTCAATMATTTTGATTTTTGGTTGAGATGGAGAAGTGAATGCAAACATATTGATTATTAATTTGTACACAAACTGTAATTAAAGGCAGACTAAGTCAGTGGTACAGATGGAACTATCCAAGCAGAAGATACTTCTCCTTYAAATGGTGATATTTGGTTGTGTTGACAACCAAACACAATTCTATATTACTTCTGTAATACAGCAAATAGCTTAAAGTTTATAACATCTCACAAATGTATGTACTATTCAACCTTAAAATGAGTTACACACCCATGGCCACATTTTAAGGTTTACTGTAACTAAAATGTCTTCTTATGTATTCATATAAAGCGTGCATGTTCCAGATAGCAGATCTTCACGATATCTGTATTCACCTCTACAGAATCTCAAACAGCACTGGTCACTGCCCATGGTACTTGTAATAGAATTTCAAACAGCACTGGTCACTGCCCCATGTACTTGTAATAGATTCTCAAACAGCACTGGTCATGCATCATGTACTTGTAATGAAATCTCAACAGCACTGGTCACTGCATCATGTACTTGTAATAGAATCTCAAACAGCACTGGTCACTGCATCATGTACTTGTAATGAATCTCAAACAGCACTGGTCACTGCCCCATGTACTTGTAATAGAATCTCAAACAGCATGGTCACTGCATCATGTCTTGTAATAGAATCTCAAACAGCACCGGTCACTGCACCATGTACTTGTAATAGATCTCAAACAGCACTGGTCACTGCATCATGTACTTGTAATAGAATCTCAAATAACAGCACTGGTCACTGCATCATGTACTTGTAATAGAATCTCAAACAGCACTGGTCACTGCATCATGTACTTGTAATAGAATCTCAACAGCACTGGTCACTGCATCATGTACTTGTAATAGAATCTCAAACAGCACTGGTCACTGCACCATGTACTTGTAATAGAATCTCAAACAGCACTGGTCACTGCATCATGTACTTGTAATAGAATCTCAAACAGCACTGGTCACTGCCCATGTACTTGTAATAGAATCTCAAACAGCACCGGCCACTGCACCATGTACTTGTAATAGAATCTCAACTGCATTCCGGTCATTTGTTCTGCTATGAGATGAAGCACAGTGATATCATATTAAATCAGACATTGATTTTCCATTGGAATGTTGTTGTGCTTTTGCGTAGTTGAAAGCATAGTGATACAAGTGGAAATTCAACTAACTTTTGGCTGTATTTTTGAGTGCGTGCATTCTGGAAATATTCAGACCCCTTCCCTTTTTCCAAATGTTGTTACATTACAGCCTTATTCTAAAATTAATTAAAATAATTTATTTCCTCATCAACCTATATACAATACCTCATAATGACAATGCGAAAACAGGTTTTTAGAAATCTTTGTAAATGTATTAAAAATAAAAAAAACAGTAATACGTTATTTACATACAGTATCAGTCAAAAGTTCGGACACACATACTAAAAATAAAGAAAAACCCTTGAATGAGTGGGTGTGTCCAAACTGTTGACGGCTACTGTAAGTATTCAGACCCTTTGTTATGAGACTAGAAATTGAGCTCAGGTGCATCTTGTTTCCGTTGATCATCCTTGAGGTGTTTCTACAACTAGATTGGAGTCCACCTGTGGTAAATTCAATTGATTGGACATGATTTGGAAAGGCACACACCTGTCTATACCTGCTAGGATAGGCCGCTTAGAAAACCATGACTTAGCATGGTAGGCTTAATGATTGTATAGAAACTCTGACTACATTGTCTACTATTGTCAATGTGTCTCTCTTGTTAACCCTAACAGGCTGCTCTTATCATGCGTGAAGTCATTTTCTAAACCCGTATCAGGACCACTACCATTGACCTAAGTCATGTTATCTAACGCGACTATCAGCTCTCCGTAACCAATGTGGCTAATAGTCGATCTTGTTTCTAAAACCTATCAAGGGCCGTATCATTTACGTAAGTACCCATAGTGATTTCTTAATAGCCCTATCTAAGGGCTTGTTAGGGTTAGAAACTGGACTCTCCTACATGCTGTGCTATGAATTTTGAGTCATGTTTGCTGTTTAGGGTTAGTAGACAAACTAAGATCAGCTCTAGTGCATGACTTATAGTGACTTTTCGGAAGTCATGTTCTACCCTAGTTTCAGGAGAAACATGACCTCGCCATACATTGGTATTATGATCATGGTCTCTGATATAAGCCGCTTCTAGTTCAGAACATGACCTACATGCTAAGTCATGTTCTTTTATGGAACATGTAGCCTAACAGCCTACTCCATGGACTTAGAGTTCAGTAGAACTGTATTTGATCTAACCCTATTCTTGAGCTGTTTAGGCTGACCTACCTAATTGGCGTTTAAGTTAACAATGTTAAAAAAACTCTCACATCCTAGAGGCAGGGGGGCCTAGCAGTGGACTTAAAGTCATGTTCTTTTGCCTAACCCATATAGAGTTAGAGGGTGATTAAGGGTTCCTAGCAAATGACTAAAGTTCATGTTTTTCAGCTCAACCCTAGTGCTAGGAGCGCTACATCTGGATACTGGAAGGTTTATGTTTAGCAAAACATTTAAACCCTATCCTGCAGCAATGCCATACTTAATGGCTGTTCTGGGTATATAGTAACACATGTTTGCCATATTCAGGCATGCCTTTAAGGCTTCAGGATAGGTTTAGAAACATGATGAGCATGTAGGGCCGGATTTAAGTAGTTATGTGAGAACTGAGTTATCATCTTGTTTCGCATATGCGGCCTATCTAGAGCCTTACCATGCTTAATCATGTTTGCTAACGCTGATGGCAGCAAAACTATATATATATGTCTTAGAAAGATACACTAGACTTGTATGCATGACCCTTAATCAGGACTGTTAGCGTTTCAGTACAACATGATCGCATAATCTCTATAAGTTGTCTTAAACGCGCTATATCAGACCCTATTACGGATGCTTAGTATAAAACAGTTCCTTAGCTAGTTTTATGTGCCTTAACCCGTTTTAGTGGAGTCTCAGCTCTTAGTAACATTAGCCTATTAAAGTCCGTGCAGCCAATGTGTTATGCTTTCTAATTATAGCGGCCGAGGATCAAAAAACATGAGCTTTAGCATTTCTACATGCTAAGTAGGCTTTCCTGTTACGTAACGGTCCTTATAACAACTTAGGACCTACATGCAACTATAGCATCGATGTTTCTAAGAGGCTGACCTAACAGAGGGTTAGAAACATGACTTACGGCTACCATGCGTAGTCTAGGGACCTTTGTAGATTTATGCTAGTACACGAACTAGTACTCAGACTTAGCATGCCTTTCAGTGCATTGATAAGAGTCATGTTATCTAAAACCATCAGCCTTCCGTATAGAGAGTAGGCTCCGTAAACATTAGCGGTTAGTAAACACAAGACGTTCATGTTATGACACTATAGCGTATTTAAGGCCTATCGATAGACTGGAGATGGTACATGTTCTCTATGAACTTCGTCATTGCTCAAGGCTGTTAGGTTTAAAACTTGGACGCTAAGGCAACATGTCTGTGAAGGCATGGAGTTATTTCGTATTAGCCCTATACACGCCTACTGCATTAGTCATGCTTTCATAGAGCACCTTTGAGTACAGGGATTAGGGTAGAAACATGACTTTAGCATCCCTGACATCTACGTAGTGAGTGTGTTTGACTCAATAACCTCATCAGCCCTACCCATTGCTTAAGGAGTGATCTATAGTGTTTCTAACTACGACCAATCAAGGTACAGCCCTTACAGGGATCTGAGAGTCAGATGTGTTTCTGAAGCCCATAGGGACAGGTAGAACCCTAATGCCTAAGCAATTCAGGATGGTTTCGTTAACCGTATCTAAAGCAACCCTAGGACATGCCTTATAGTGCATAGTTGGGTTCAGGGCTGAAAAACCTTGATGCTAACACTAAACATGACTAAGGTAAATGTTTCTACTATCGCCCCATTAGTCAGTTTACGAACTAGCACTGGTAGGGCTGATAAGGTCGATGCATGTTCTAACCCCGTTATAAGATCTATTAGGGCCTGTTAACTCAATGCTATTAATCAACTTGAAGTTTTCTACATTTCCAGCCCATAGTCAGTTAGGTGATTAGGCGGTGGTACTAGATAAAGCCTCTAAGTCCATTTTGTATGGCATCGAACCGCCTAGATCAGCCTATATAACGTGCTGAAGAGTCATGTACTATCGTACTGGCCCCCTATCAGTTATGCGGTCTGACAGAGTAGCACTATAAGTCATTGTCAGCTCTAGTAGACGCCTATGCTCACTGGAAGACAAATTAGCACTAAGTCATCGTTAGTAATAGGTCTTAAACGCTAGTGCAGGGCCTATAAGGTAGCTCAGATTCAGTGACATTTAACCCGAGAGCTGGTCAGTCGCGTAAAACATAAGCTCGTACATTGTCTCGATTGGTTCAGTGCAGGAAGCCCTGATCGAGTGCCTGAAACAATGCAAGGCGGTAAAGTTCAGTTATTCTAACCCTATCAGAGGCACCTACATTGCTAAAGATCATGTTTCTCAGCGCCGGTATCAGCCTACATGCTAGTTACATGTTTCTACCCTAATCAGCCTACACTTGGCATAGACAGTCGATGTATAGCTTGCTCTCTTTTTTCCATCATACTGCGGCTCCGGGTGTTGGGGGTGTTTGAAACTTGAATGACAGGAGAGGATACTGCAATGGGTACTTGGAGCATGTAGGCTTGATTGAGGGGTAAGGGAGAACATGACTTAGGCAGTAGAAACGATGAGATTCATGTAGGCATGGTTAGAAAACATGGAACTGACTTAGCATAGGTTGTAAGTTGTACGATTGAGGAAGGTAAACAACATGGACTTATCCTAGTGGCTAATGTAGGGCTGATGTAAGGTTATGAGAAACATAAGTAGAACTCAGGATCGATAGGGTATGGGCTTAGTGCATAGTGGGGTTTAGGTAAAAGAGCATGACTGATTAGGGTTGAAACATGATTAGCCTTTGAGCATTTTGTAGAGGGCTGATTTATGTGGGATTAGGAAGCGTTGATCATGATACAAACTGAGTGATAGCTGGGTAGGTAGGGAAACACTGTGTGAACGTGGCGACATTGGTTTAGGAGGCCGTAACTTTCGGTTAGAAAGACATGACTTTAGCATAGTAGGGGTGTTAGGAAACATGATATCTTTAGGCAACAATGGTGATAGGGTGTGTGAGGTAGTTAGAAACAGTGACTGGATTCTTTAGTGAGCTTATTGAGAATAGCATGAACTGATAGGCATTTGTAGGCCTTGTTTATGAGGGGGTAGATAGAACAATAGGAAACATCTTTGACTTAGGCGCAATTGGTAGGGGTACGTAGTGGTTGTTAGAAATTAACGGGTTATAGACTTGAAAAGCAGAGTGCTATGAGCAGTGCGTTTAACTGGAATCTATGGGTTGGAGAAACTAGAGGAGTCTTGTAGATAAGGCATCGGAATACGAGCGTTAGTATAAAATTAGGAAAATGACTTCTGAGCATGTAGCGCTGTAGGCTCGTTCATAGGTAGCGGTGTAGATTAACTATAGAACATGGAACGTAGGCTTAAGCATGTGTAGGCTGAGTAGAGCTGATAGGGGTGTTAGGAAACTAGGAAAACATAGACTTAGCGCTATAGGACACTGAGTATTTTAAGGCTGACTTAGTAACAATTACAAGGACTCAGAGTCATAGAAACCAGCCTCGATACTCGGTAAACCGATATCTATGGTGTTTGACTAGTGCTGTTAGGGTTTGAGGGAATTTACATTGAGGTCTCTAGCATGATTCCCCCCAGGGGACTAATTTGACTTGTTGTATTGAGCGGTGTTAGAAAGCAGTTAGGTAGCTTACGCTATTTCCTGCTAGGCTTCATTATTTTTGAGCGGGTAAGGGTTGGTTTAGGAACATGAGTCTCGTTATTACCCGCCCAGAATGTACCCGGTTCTTTGATGTTGTAAGCCGTTTTGAGAAGAGGCAGATGACTTAGGCATTTTGTGAGTCCGCTTTGGATTGTCCCCCAGTCTCCTAAGAATCTTATGACTTAAGCATGTTAGGTTTCTGGATTTAGTGGACGGGGGTGAGTTGTTGGTCTGATTCCCCAATCATTTATTGGTTGGTACGGGTGGAGAAAAGCTGATTGGATCTGCTCATTTACGACACTCTGTACGATGCTTTAATGGATGATGGTTAGTAAGGACTATTGAGTCTTGAGGCACATGTCAGCACAGTTCTAGTATAGGAAATATGTTTAGTACTTACTTATTGACTTAAGGAAACCCTTCTTTTCATTTTCAAATATAAGTATAAAAGGTTGGTTGGGTGTTACCTTTCGTGCTCTGGAATTTCTTAGTAGGGCATTAGTTAGCCAACGGATATTGACAGGGGGTTTCCCTATAAGCCATTTCAATGCCGGTTAGGCTATGGTTGTATAAAAAAGGACTACGTAGGCCTCTTACGAATATTTACCTGACTTGCATGTATTGCTGTTAGGGTGGTTAGTACACCTGAAAAGGGAAAGATTGGACTATTTTTTTGCCCAAAGATACGGACTGTTCGACGAGAATATTTTAATAGAAAAAAAATGTTGATTTAATGACCATAATTGGAGGACTGATATAGGGTGTTAAAATCAATGGCAAACGACAATGGACTTAGAAGCATACCCTTGTAGATCAGCGCTCGTAGCTGTGTTGAAAAGCATCACTGATGGTCGTGTGTAAGAATATCGGACAATATATGATACAGGCCGAAAAGAAATCCTCCCCTAGCATATGGCTTTATTGTTGGAGCTGTGCGTATTTATGCAAGGCCGTATTATAATCAAGAATAGCCCTTATTAACTAGTGACCTTGCTAGCATGTCATGGGTCCCCGAGAATAGTGGACTGAATAGAGAGCAAATGTTAAAGAATATCGCAACCATAGGATGAATCCGGCTTTAAGCATTTCACCTCGACGTAGGGACTTTCCCAGGATTCACCACAATGTTTCTTTGTTCGAAAAATATATCTTTTATCCACCCAAAAATAAAACGCGCATTGGTTGCGTGTTATGATAAGGAATGCAATGAAAATTCAACATAACAGCACTCCGGTGTCCGGCTGTTTTTCGAAGCAGAGTTAAGCGCCAAAAAGGTAACGGACATGGATGACGTAGGAACAATTTCAAAATATGGTACATTGTTATTGAATCCCAAGCCTGACAGTAATGGTCCGGTTAGTTTAACAAATAAATCCGCAAAATTCACCCGGGACCCATAAATCCTTACATTATTTCCTTGCTATAGATGAGTTAGGCTAGAAAACGCATGATAGGGGGAAAATTAGAAAATGGACTTAGGCAGATCCCGCCCTCTCCTAGGCTAATATGGTTAGAAACGCGCGGCATGACTTAGACGATGGAACCTATTCGCAAGGGGCCACTGGCTAGTATTTAGCTCTGTTGTAGGAAGACATCCCCATCATTTTATATACCAACAAAATTGAAAACGTTAGCACTCCGTGACTTATGTCTAGAGCTAGAAGCTTAGGTCACGGTATACGAAAACATGGACTTTAGCATGTAGGCTGTTAGGGATTTAGAACAATTATGACTTAGCATTAGGCTTAGGAGTTAGGGTTAGAAACGATGACTTAGCATGCCATTATTGGGAGCTGATAAGGATTTTAGAAACAAATGGACATTATGCCTATGGTTAGGTGATAGGGTTAAGAAGATTATGTACTTAGCATGGATCCCCTTTAATGTAGGCTGATAGGTTTAAAACATGACTGTAGCGTGTGTATTAGGAGCGATAGGCAAGGAGTCCCATAGAGGAACATTGAACAAACGTTTCTTTTTGTCTTTATGTTTAAAGTACGGGTATCTGATCAACTTATTGGGTAGAAACATGACTTAAGTCATGTAGGCCCTGATAGGGTTTAGAGAGAGCTATTTTAGGAATATATATTCTTAGGCACGAATCACTGTGCAGAACTAAATGCTTTCGTTATTCCACAGGGGAAGTATTTATTTGAGAAACACCCAGTTTTGATTGGAAAAATTACTGAGGGTCATGGTATTTCTAGGCTCTAATGTAAATTGATATATGCGTATTCGACGATCGTTTGAGGAGGCCAACCAGGAAGGAATTTCGCAGTTCTTCGCATGTTGTAGGGTTGGTTCATGGAAAGAAAATAAATAATAGGAGGGTTAAAGGAATATACTCCTGAACTTGCAAGTAAAGTTTGTTTTAGGGGGGTTGTAGGCTTCCGAGTTAAATAGTTGTCAAGGTGTGTTAAGGTTAGATAAACAGTTGTCAAGTGCTTGTATTCATGGTTAATAATGTGTTTCCTGTAATTTTAGTGTATTGTGGTGTAGTAGAAAAGGCGTGGTGCCGATTGTGTATTGTAAGTGTAACTTGGTGTAGCATGTCCTGAGTGTTGTTATAGGATTGCTGTGATAGTTTTGTGGTTAGGGACCCAACGTAATGAAGTGTTGTAATGGTAATGTTTTGCCCCTAAGCGAGGTGTTTTTGGTACGGCTGTGTTAGGGTTTTATATGGGTTTTAGTACCAACTGATCTATAAAGGGCATTGTAGGTTCGGTTAAGTGTAATGAGGTGTGTTATGACCAGGAATACTTATGACTTAGCGTATGTAGCTGAAATTGGTTAAATGGTCGTATGATGTGTGAGTTAGCTGCAAAGAGCATGAACTTGTGCGAGTGTAAGGCTGGGTTTTAGGACATGATTAAAGAAACTTTTCAAGAATATCTAAACTAAAATAAGTGACTAGTGTATGTTTGTTTGTCCTCCAGATCTAAAAGGGTGGAGTTTGTATGAGAAACATTGAGCTGAGCAAATGAGATTGGAAATAAGCTGATAGGGGTTAGAAACATGACTCCTGCATTAATCCATGGATTAGCGTGGTGACGGCGTGCTTTGGACAAACAATGGTTCGGTTTATGAAGATGAGCTTCATTTAGGTAAGTTGCGAAACCCTGTAGATTACTGAAGATATGTTACAGTATCCCCCAATGTCCTTAATGGACGCACAATGTGCTGGGAGAATCGGGCTGAGGGTGGATGATATATGGAAGAACTTACCATGAGAAACATGACTTAGCATGTGGAACCGAGTGCTAATGAGAAGTTAAGAAACATGACTTAGCACTATGCTAACATTTCCCGGTTAGTGAGGTGTGCTTAGGTGTTTTAGCGGATCGTGTTAGGAAATATACATTGAGGCTTGTGCGATGGGTAGCTGTTAGGGTTAAGAAAAGTTATTACTTAGCATGGGTAACGGTTCGGATGGTGGGTGTTAGTAGATAAGAACCATATGGCCTAGTTCCAACTTGCATGGGGTCAGGCGTGGGTTTTGCAAAGGTTTGCTCCCTAGAAGTGGATAACAATGAAAGCTTACGCATGTAGCGGGGCTTGATTCGTATAGAAAAACTATTGGAGGCCTGGAGCAATTCAATAGCGCTGATAACGCTGTTAGTATAAGCCCGATAAACTCAAGCTGAGCTGATAGGGGCTGATCGCTAACGCTGTATCAGTAAACCACACTTGAATCTTAGACAATGTAGTGAAGGAGCTAATCGTCTAAAGATTTGACCTTTTAAACACCCTTGGATAATGGTTGCGAAACATGACTCGCAGTAGGCTGTTAGGGTTAGAAACATGACTTAGCCATGTAAGGCTGATAGGGTTCAGAAACATGACTTAGCATGGTAGGGCTGAAGGGTAGAGAGAAACATGGACTGTAGCATGTAAGTGGGCTATATGGTTAGAGAAACATATTAGCAGTGCGTTACGGTGTTAAGAAACCATGACTTATGCAGAATGTAGGCTGATAGGGTAGGAAACATCGACCGGTAGCATGTAGGGCTGTTAGGGTGTAAGAAAGCATGATTTGCGTGGTAGGTTGTTATGGTAGAACAGGACTAGCATGTAACGATAGTGGAGACACGATGTAGCATTAGGCTGGAGTAGGGTTAGAAACAGTGACTTAAGGCAGTGTAGCTGATAGGGTTAGAACTATGACTTAGCATGAGAGTATTGATAATACAGGACTCATCTAGCAGCCCCGAGAACATTTATTGTTGAGGGAGATTGTGGTCGTATTCCCCAGACTATTTATTGTTGACGGGAGTTGTGGTTCTGTATTCCCCAGACTCATTTATTGTTGACAGGGAGTTGTGGTCTGTATTCCCAGATCATTTATTGTTGACGGGAGTTGTGGTCTATTCCCCAGACTCATATGTTGACGGAGTTGTTGGTCTGTATTCCCCAGACTCATTATATGTTGACGGGAGTTGTGGTCTGCATTCCACAGACTCATTTATTGTGTGCTTCGGTCACCCAACATTTCAAAGGGGAGAAATTGTCTTTGAGAACCATTTTTTTTCAAAAAAAATTTAAAATGTTGTTTTGTAACCTCTCTGATCTACGGATACCGAATACGGGTCACTTTCACGCGTTATGATGAAAAAAACTACAGCCTCATTCCGGTCCTGAAAGGAAGATGAAAATTTCCAAACGTATCAGATAAAAAATATTACTAAAATATTTATAATCATTGCAATCACAAGTGAAATATCCATAACACAGCTTAGCTTGTTGTTAATCACCTATCGTGTCAGAATTTTGAAAATATATTTTAAGCGAAAGAAATCCAAGCTTTTGTGAGTGTAGCTTTTCAATGCTATAACAGTTTAGCCTTATATAGCTTGGCTAGCTTGGTCACGAAAGTAATAAAAGCATCAAATTAATCGCTTACCTTTTGATAATCTTCGGTGTTCCCACTCACGAGAGCTCTCAGTTACACACAAAATGTTCTTTTTGTT
>NW_019943965.1:61470-64908 GCF_002910315.2 Salvelinus sp. IW2-2015
GATAAATATTACTTTTATCACAAAAAAACGCCATTTGGGTTGCGTGTTATGATGAAAAATCAAAAGCCGTGTTCCGTTCGACAAATCCCAAAAAGTATCCGAAATGGTCGTAGAAACATTTCAAATGTATTTATAATCAATCCTCAGGATGTCTTTAACAAACATAATCGATAATATTTCAACCGGACCATAACCTATTCTTTAAGAGAGAAACGGAAAATGGGGAGCCCCTCTCTCGCGCGCAGGAACTATTCGCAGGCCACCTGGCTAGTTTTGAAACATCTCACTCATTTTTCAAAATAAAAGCCTGACATTATGTCTAAAGCCTGGTCACAGCATGAGGAAGCCATTGGAAAAAGAATCTGGTTGATACCCCTTTAAATGGAGGTTAGACAGGCCAGGAAACAACGTTTTTTTTATTTTATATATCACTTCCGGGTTAGATTTTCTCAGGATTTCACTTGCAGAATAAGTATTCTTATTTTCACAGACAATATTTTGACAGTTTTGAAAACTGAGTGTTTTCTATCCTAATCTGTAAATTATATGCATATTCTACGATCTGGGCCAGAGAAAATTTCAGTTTACGTTGGGTATGTTATTTGAAAAAAAATAAAAAATCTGACCCCTAGCGCTAAGAGTTTGTTTCAGTAAGTGTTGTTAATGGTTTGTTCCAGTAAGTGTTGTTTTGTTAATTGTTTGTTCCAGTGTTGTTTTGTTAATTGTTTGTTCCAGTGTTGTATTGTTAATGGTTTGTTCCTGTGTTGTATTGTTAATGGTTTGTTCCAGTGTTGTTTTGTTAATGGTTTGTTCCAGTAAGTGTTGTATTGTTAATGGTTTGTTCCAGTGTTGTTTTGTTAATGGTTTGTTCCAGTAAGTGTTGTATTGTTAATGGTTTGTTCCAGTATTGTATTGTTAATGGTCATATTTGACTCAGGGTACATCAAAACACTTTCAAATTCAAAATATATGTTTTTCTCCAACAATGATTTGATGGGATTTGATCGGAAAGGAAATAACTGAATATATGATATACTTAGGGCTAGAAACAACTAGAATGACCATGCAGGTCACCTGTGATACTGTATATGTAGTCAGTATTCAATGTCCATCCATGTCTGAGGACATCGGGAGATGACATGGAAACWGRCCACTAGGGGCAACAGTGAGCACTGTTACCTTCAAGTAGGTTTTAGTTTTGCATCGTGGATATGGATGGTGGATGGGTGTAAACATCTTCCTCTGATTCCAAAGGCTGCATGTTCAAATTCAGTGATAAAAACGTAATCTTTATATTTTTGTTTTAAGCCTATCTCAAACCTTAAGCCTTAACATTTACAATTTCAGAGATAATGCCTAACCTTAACTTGAACCTTATAAATGAGGAGTTAATGCCTAATTTGACCTTAAACACCTTGAAATTTGRCGTGATATGTGGTTGTTCCACCTAGCTATCTGCACTAACTGTATATCACTCTGGATAAGAGAGTCTGCTAAATGACTAAAATGTGAAAGGTGTAAGTTTCATTCTATTCATTGTATTTGACCATTACACACATGTTAAGTTTGTTTATATACAAGTCTGGCTTTGTATATAATCAAAGTGTTACTATACAGTATATACAAAGTCAGGGACTGTGTTTCAATGGATTATGCATACATCTGGCTAATTAAGATGGTCTGTTACAAGTGACAATTACGCAACATCTGTTGATAAGGGAAATATTTACACTTTGTACAATATCTGAGAGGGAAGAGAGAGAGAGATTGAGGGAGAGAGAGATTGAGGGAGAGAGATTGAGGGAGAGAGAGATTTGAGGGAGAGTGAGATTGAGGGATGGGGTGGAGAGATTGAGGGAGAGAGAGAGATTGAAGGAGAGAGAGAGATTGAGGAGAGAGAGAGATTGAGGGAGAGTGAGAAGATTGAGGGAGAGTGAGAATTGAGGGAGAAAGATTGAGGGAGAGAGAAAGAATTGAGGGAGGAGCGAGATTGAGGGAGAGAGCGAGATTGAGGGAGAGAGAGATTGAGGGAGGGAGAATTGAGGGGAGAGAGAGAGATTGACGGAGAGAGTGAGATTGAGGGAGAGAAAAGATTGAGGGAGAGAGGATGAGGGAGAGGAGAGAGAAAGAACGAAGAGAACGGTGGGTTGTTTTGTATCTTTTCATCTCCATCTCTCCTCCCTCCACCGTGAAGCCCTGCTCGGAGTGTGGCGCTGGCTGACATTGGCAGGGTGCATTTGGGACCCATCTGATGGCAGACATGACAGGAGAGAACTGCTAATTAGATCCTTCTGTAAGGGGCGGCTCACCAGCATTCCCCATAGGGAGGGAAGGAAGAGATGGAGGGAGGGAGGAGGAGATGGAGGGAGGGAGGAGGAGTGGGAATGAGGAGGGGAGGGATAGAGGTGATGCACTGGGTTTATAGCCTAATGAACAGGTTGCGGAGGAAGTAGGAGGGGGAAGAGATAAAGGGAAGCACAGGGGTATAATGAAAGAGGTGGGTAGGAAGGGAAGTGGGTGGGTAGGGGAATAGATAGATGGACTCACAGGGGTTAATGAAAGAGGTTGGGTAGGAAGGAGGTGGGTAGGGGAATAGATAGATGGACTCCAGGGGTAATAATGAAAGAGGTTGGGTAGGAAGGGAGGGGTAGGGGAATAGATAGATGGACTCACAGGGGTATAATGAAGAGGTTGGGTAGGAAGGGAGGTGGGTGGAGGGGGAATAGAATAGATGGGACTCACAGGGTATAATGAAAGAGGTTGGGTAGGAAGGGAGGTGGTAGGGGAATTAGATAGATGGACTCACAGGGTATAATGAAGAGGTTGGGTAGGAGGGAAAAGGTGGGTTAAGGGAATAGATAGATGACCACAGGGATATGAGGCATCTAATTCGTCCCTCTATGAAGAGAGAATTGGAGAATATATAATGTTCAATTAGAACTGTGGAATACCTGTATGGAATGTTACAATATAGCTTTAATGACAATTCCTGGTTAAATAGTAGGCTTACATGGATGTCAGAGGGGCTGTGAAAAGTGTCTACTGTTTCCATGCCCCTTGCTGTTTAATGATGGAGTATCTGGATGTGTTTGTGAAATTCCACACTACAGATCATGTAAATACCTTCTCAACAGAGGAAAGCTGTGGGAGGAGCTATAGGAGGAGGGCTGATTGTAATGGCTGGAATGGAGTACATGAACCGTGTTGGATACGTTCCACTTATTCCATTCCAGCCATTCCAATGAGCCAGTCCTCCTATAGCTCCTCCACCAGCCGCCACTGCTTCTCAACCACCACTGTGTACCATAACAGTAGGTTGTAAGTAATTGTTAATCTGCATAACAGAATGCTTTAGCCAGCTAGTCATTGTAAAAAAAAAAAAACACAACTGTGTAGCGATGCGGAACTGTGTAAGGAGCCCAGCCACGTGCATCAGAG
>NW_019943965.1:68075-72099 GCF_002910315.2 Salvelinus sp. IW2-2015
CGCTCGCTCAACATAATAATGCTGGCGTTAGGGAAGGAGGTGTCCCAGGATTGTACCAATTAATTAGTACCCCTCGCGGTGTCGAAGCCGAGATCTAAGAGGCAATACATCTCAGTGATAGAGGTGTCACTACAGACCCTGGTTCAGCGGTCTAAGGCACTACATCTCAGTACTAGAGGGGTCACTACAGACCCTGGTTCAGCGGTCTAAGGCACTGCATCTCAGTGCTAGTGGCGTCACTACAGACCCTGGTTCGATTCCAGACTGTATCACAACAGGCCGTGATTGGGAGTCCCATAGGGCGGCGCACAATTGGCCCAGCGTCATCCGGCTTAGGGTTTGGCTGGGGGGGGGGTCATTGTAGATAAGAATTTTCTTAAGTGACTTGCCTAGTTAAATAAAGGTGAAATAAATATGGTAATAGCCACCTGCACCTTGTCCACTGCTTGGTGGAGTATTTATCCTCTTGGGACTGGTGGGTATACAGCTATTCAAAGCTGCTATCCTTGCACACAAGTGGCATTGAAAGACACATCCCAACCAATCAAATTCCATATAGCGAGTGGCATTGGCCATAGTGATGAATTCCTGCCTTGCCTGTGTGAGTCAACTAACTCTCTGCCTGCCATTCCAAATGAAGCCCTGCAGGATTACAAACAATAAATATGGAAATCCAAACATGATAGCTGAAGCTTTTGTCTTGCTGCCTTGTGACTATTGCAGTTTAGTCAAGTATCACTTCTGCATAAATAGACTGATCTGAGCACAGAGACAGTCAGATATGAGCTATTTCAAGAGGCAGTGGCATTTACTATAACAGACTGATCTGAGCTCAAAGCATTTTTCTGATAAGACAGTACATGGGCATCTGGGCAAGCAATTAGGCTCAAAAGCAGATTAATATTATTTTAAGAATGCAACCTTTTAGAATATGAATCCATTGAGAATGTGTGACACGTGATGCCACACGAGCCCTGTGCCACTGCCAACCCCACGTGACTTGGCTCAGCATTTTCACCCTGAGCGATAAACAAGGAGTCAGAAGCTCACTGTACAGTAGTGAGATAATTTCTTCTTTTTGGAAGACATTTAGCTAAAAGCCGCGTCCTCTCCTTTTCATGTAGGATGCGGGTGCCCTTGGTTACCTAGTAACTCTCACATCTATTTGGCGTTCCCGAATATCGAGCTGGGACCGCGCAGCGCGCTCTGATAGAGCTCGTGTGTGTGGTGGAAAGACCTCACGAAAAGGCAAGTAAAGAACGTCAAACGTGCAGCGCTGACCGAGCAGCCTAGCGGAGGAGGAAACTGAAGAAAAAATATGAACATGTGAACGGACTGAAAATGCTGAAGGATCTTTATGTTGGGAAATGTAATTCTGAAACGAATCAAAGTATTACACTATAAGGATATCTGCAAGGACTATTTACAACTGCAAGTAAAGTGCACAGAAATATTGTATCCAGATTTTTCCTAAAGAAAATACCGGGATTGGTTGGGGGAATTTGCATYTCGCCAAGGCAGGTGAGTCACAGGCAACACTTCATTAAGAGCTTAGAATATTTTTAGTGTATGTAATGTAACTATAAAATGCGTCTCAGTAGCCTAATTGATTATGTGCCTGCCGTATTTTACTTTGCAGTGAGACACRGATGTGTTCAGCCTGTGCTGAACCTGGACATCGTGTCCTGTGATACGAGTGCCTTTGAATTTGAGTGTCGCGGACAGAGAGAGAGAGAGAGCTACGTGAAATTTGAGCTCAAAGTTAAAGGACAGTCTGGTCTCATGCCTTGTGAGAATGTATTCTAGTACAGGGAACGAAATCAGATGGTTGAATACCGATGGTGTCCGTCCCCGTTTAGTGATGGTGAAATTGAGCACTTGTTACTTAAACTATGCTCTGCCTGTCGCTGACCTGTCTGTGCCGTGCGTTACTGTCTGTGCCGTGCGTTACTGCGGAGGTTGACCATCCGCTGTGATTGAGTATTCTATGCGCTAGGTCTACTGAAGCTGCTGTGGCTACTGAATGTTCACATAACAGAACATTCCCCGAATATAAGGCCATAAATGTGGGTGCCAGCGGAGAGAGGAATCTTTATTTTGGTGTAGGCCTACTGCAAGTACATCTCTCTGGTGAAATGGGTGGGTGTACAGCCCTGCTGTAGCCGCTTTCAGGTGCCCAATATGATGGTCCACAAGTTTGAACCAGATTTATAGATTTCGGGGTGTTTTTGGACTCTTGGTTCGATCAAGTTCAAGTTATGCGTAAAATATGACCCTGTTTGTTTTGAGGACGTGTATGTATTATAATCACAGGTAGGCATGTATTAGTCATGCTATATTTACGATAATAATCATTAACGTTATTATGACGTTTGTTACTAGCCGAAGCTACTGTTAATTACTAGTGTTTTATTGACTTATTTATTGTTATTACACAGTTAGTACATCGTTATTACAGTATGCTCTGAGCCGCTGCAGTTCTGCTACCTTCAAGTGTCAGTAAATTATTATGTGAGTCCACCTGTCTGCGTCTCTATATGCCCGCTAAAACGATGCGGCTTTGCCTAGAGGAGAGCAGAGCTCTGCTCATCTCACATCCATGAATYAACCCTCTGTGTTTGTTATAGGCTACTCAAATAATGCATATTCATGGTTTATTTTTTGTGACTTTATGAAATATCGAAAACCAGAACGACTTCTTGCACTGTGAGAAAGCTATTTTATCATGGAGTTGTAGGGCTATAATTACAATCTCATAATAGAAGTAAATTGGCTTATTTTAGCATATAAACCATCTGGTTTCCCTGAATGTATTCTCTTTGCTTTTCTCCCAAATGTCCCGTCGTTTAGCACGCTGAGTAAAATGGTCTCGTTGTAGTCTTGCAGGGGGTGAAGGAAGAATGAACTTAGAGAGCTGAATTGCAATGGGTTAGAGAGGAAGAAAGGGGAGGGGGAGAGAGAAGGAGGGGGAGAGACAATGTCAGACAAGGAGTTGTCATGGTGATTCAGTGAATAAGCAATTGTTTCCCCCTAAAACCAAAGAATTTATACGAATTTCCCCTTCCTATTACCTCTATTTCTGACTGTTTTAATAAGCCTATAGCTCAAAGGAGCAATTAGCCACAGAAGCACAGAAGCACAGAAGCATAGAAGCATAGAAGCATAGAAGCACAGATGCACAGAAGCACAGAAGCATAGAAGCATAGAAGCACAGAAGCACAGAAGCATAGAAGCACAGAAGCACAGAAGCACAGAAGCAGCAGACTAAGCATAGAAGGCACAGAAGCATAGAAGCACAGAAGCATAGAAGCAACAGAGCATAGAAGCACAGAAGCCATAGAAGCAGCAGATAGGCACAGAAGCCCACCAGAAGCATAACGAAGGACAGAAGCACAGAAGCCACAGAAGCCTTTTCGAGTTCGGACGTCAATGTTGGCAGTTTGAATTGCCGTTGTGTTCCTCCAATATAATTTCCATTGGCTAATGATTGCTTTTGCATGCTTATCCTCTTGAACGTGAGAATGTACTCTGTACTGTGCTCCTCATTTAGACTTTTGATGAGTGTGTGCATCTACGATATACAGGTGGATCACGATTATGCATGCAGCTGATGCGTTAATTCACCTCTGTTCCCTTCTCCATTCGTATTCGCTGTCCCGTAGCCTAAACAGTCTTCTCCTTCCCAGTTTCCCGCTCTTATTCAAATTTCTAATCTCCTCCTAATTCAGATTATGGGTTGTTTTTGCTTTTCTCCAATGCCACCCAAGTCATGGAAATTTTGGAGACAAAAAAAATACACACTTTTCATCCTTTTGCCAAAATGGAAGAAAGGCCAAGTTATTAAATGTCCATACCAGTTTTTTGATGATCATCATGTCATACAGTTAAGCAGCGAACTAACATGGTAGACCATGCAATAGAAGGGCTTGTAGTTCAAGAGTTTTGGGGTAATACAAATACATGGGGTAATCAAATACATGGGGTAAATCAATAATAGTCACAATATAATTATTTTAAGTATTGT
>NW_019943965.1:72124-77639 GCF_002910315.2 Salvelinus sp. IW2-2015
GCACAGAAGCACAGAAGCATAGAAGCACAGAAGCATAGAAGCACAGAAGCATAGAAGCACAGAAGCATAGAAGCACAGAAGCATAGAAGCACAGAAGCACAGAAGCACAGAAGCATAGAAGGACAGAAGCACAGAAGCACAGAAGCTTTTGATGTTGGACGTCTGTTGCATGTTTGAATTGCCGTTGTGTCTCCCAATATAATTTCCTTGGCCTATGATGCTTTGCATGTATCTTTGACGTGAGAATGTACTGTACTGTGTCTATTTAGATTTGATGATGTGTGCATCTAGTATAGTGGACAGATTATGCATGCTACTGATGTTAATTTCACCTCTGTCCCCTTCTCCATTCGTATTCCTGTCCCGTAGCCTAAACCAGTCTTTTCCCAGTTCCCCGCTCTTTCAAATTCTATTCTCCTACTAATAGATTATGGGTTGTTTTTGCTTTTCTCCCATGCACCAGTCATGATGACAACATCATTCATTGCATGAGAAAGGGCCCAAGTTATTAAGTCATACAGTTTTGATGACATCATTCATACAGTTAAGCAGGAACTAACATGTTAGACACAGCAATATAAGGGCTTGTAGTTAAAGAGTTTTGGGGTAATCAAATACATGGGGTAATCAAATACATGGGGTAATCAAATAATAGTCAAATATATTATTTTAAGTATTGTATTATGTCACACACACACACACGAGAGAGAGAGAGAGAGACTCCGAAGCGACCCAGGTATGTTAGACAGTTGTAGTAATTGCCCAAAGCAGGGCAGAGAACCTGATGTTTATAGTGTGTCTCACAGCATTATAGAGCTAGCTGTCAGGCAGAAAAGGTCATTCAGGCTTTGGTCTGCCCTACCACAGATCCACCTGAGTAGGGCTCAGCCCAACCTAACATGATGGATTCTGGGTTGTCTCAGAAGCCTCCTGGTGGAGCTGCTGCCAGGTTCCTGTTTAGGCCTCCTGGTGGAGCTGCTGCCAGGTTCCTGTTTAGGCCTCCTGGTGGAGCTGCTGCCAGGTTCATGTTTAGGCCTCCTGGTGAAGCTGCTGCCAGGTTCATGTTTAGGCCTCCTGGTGGAGCTGCTGCCAGGTTCCTGTTTCGGCTCCTGTGAAAGCGACATGCCAGGCTCATGTTTAGGCCTCTGGTGCGAGCTGGCTGCCAGGTATGCCTGGATCTCTAGGCCTCCTGGGGCGCTGCTTGCCAGGTTCTGCTTAGCCCTCCTGGTCGCAGAGCTCGCTGCCAGGTTCCCTATTTAGGCTCCTGCGTTGGAGCCTGCTGCCAGGTTTCTGTTTAGGCCTCCCTGGTGGAGCTGGCGTGCTCAGGTTCTGTTTAGGCCTCCTGGTGGAACGCTGCCTGCCAGGTTCCTGTTAGCCTCCCTGGTGGAGCTGCTGCAGGTTCCTGTTTAGGCCTCCTGGTGGAGCTGGCTGCCAGGTTCCTGTTTAGGCCTCCTGGTGGAGGCTGCGCTGCCAGGTTCCTGTTTAGCGCCTCCTGGTGGAGCTGCTGCCAGGATTCTGTTTAGGCCTCCTGTGGAGCTGCTTGCCAGTTCCTTTCAAGAGGCTTTGGGTCATGTCAAGAGAGGAACAAGACGTGGTAAATAAACAGTATAGGCTTATATTGGCTTGGTGTGTGTTGTGTGCTGGGGGGGGGGGAAGGTATTGTGTTGTGGTGTGTGTGTGTGTGTGTGTGGCTTGTGGTGTGTGTTGTGTGTGTTGCTGTGTGTGTGTGTGTTGTGTGTGTGTGTGCTGTGTTGCTTGGTTGCTGCTGTGTGTCTGTGTGTGGTTGTGTATGTGTGTGTGTGTCCGTGTGTGTGAGCTACATTCTCCCTGACAGGCTCTGGCTGACCTTGTCTAAAAAGATCTCTTATATTGATGTAAAGTAAAGGCTCTGAGCACTCAGGCCTCAAACTGTACCCTCAAGACAAACCTGCCAGTGTCCTGGCCAACACATGTTTTTCTCTCTTCCATTGATGGAGAGAAGGAGAGAACACCAACAAGAAGAGCAAAAAATCCCGCTGGTTTTGTCATTTCTTTACAAATAGAAATGAAGTTCTGAGATGTCTCGGACCTTAGTATCAAACAGGTGCACTATCTTTAAGTCTCTTTTCAAATGTCACTTTTCTCATCCCACTGCCTGCCTGTCTGTTTACAGCCGGAGAGGAGAAGATGGGAGTGGATCATTTAGAGAGAATAATCAGTCTTAACTTATTGTCAACAGGGCTGGGCGATATAGATAAAATATCATATCATGGTATTTTCAGAGTTTTTGATGGTGTGACAGTATTTTATGTTTTTGAATAACACAAAATGTTGATTTATGAGTAGTGTGTGATCCTGGGGTGGAAGGATATACAATCTAAGTGATTTCAATGGTTCTTTCTCCATTCTGATTGTTTTATACTGTTCAATTCAACTTCAACCCCCCAAAAAATGTTCTGCATTTTCATACATTTCTGCATTCATGTGAGGTCGTTTCCACACTGCCACGTAGAATACACTGTTTCACGAAACACCATGCTGATTTAGGGCTCCACCATCACTGGTACCAGGCTGTATAGCTAGCTACGTTTGCACTGACTCAGTGCATTTATTAGCGATTAGCATTAGCGGCTAACACGATTTAGCCACAACTTGCTAAGAAAAGACAAACTAGCTGATTGCAGATGTAAGAAACACAAACTAATAGTGTAATTATGGCATGCCCGTAGATTTATATTAGGAAGCAACGTGAAAACGGCATCGTAGTCATCAACATTGTTGCATGTGCTGCTTTGACCATGCGGTCTGAATGCAAGGGTCTCGTGGTCGAGGAACAACTCATGTGCTCCTTGAGTGACGACGGCGGATCTAGGTCTGGCTATGAGTGGCTCACAGATACACAACAGATGTAGGCTATGAGTGGCTTCCACAGATACCAACAGAATGTAGCTATGAGTGGCTCACAGATACACAACAGAATGTAGACTATGAGTTGCTCCACAGATACACAACAGTAAGTGTAGACTATTGAGTGGCTCCACAGATACCAACAGAATGTAGATTATGAGTGGCTCCACAGATACCCAAACAGAGAATGTAGACTATGAGTGGCTCCACAGATACACAACAAATGTAATTATGAGTGGCTCCAAGATACACAAAGAATGTAGATTATGAGTGGGCTCCACAGATACACAACAGAATGTAGATTATGAGTGGCTCCACAGAACACAACAGAATGTAGATTATGAGTGGCTCCACACGACTACACAACAGAATGTAGATTATGAGTGGCTCCACAGATACACAACAGAATGTAGACTATGAGTGGCTCCACAGATACACAACAGAATGTAGACTATGAGTGGCCCCACAGATACACAACAGAATGTAGACTATGAGTGGCTCCACAGATACCAACAGAATGTAGACTAGAGTGGCTCCAGATACACACAGAATGTAGACTATGAGGCTCACAGATACACAACAGAATGTAGACTATGAGTGGCTCCACAGATACACAACAGAATGTAGACTATGAGTGGCTCCACAGACTACACAACCAGAATGTAGATTATGAGTGGCTCCACAGATACACAACAGAATGTAGATTATGAGGGCTCCACAGATACACAACAGAATGTAGACTATGAGTGGCTCCACAGATACCCACAGACTGTAGGCTTGAGTGGCTCCACAGATCCACAACAGAATGTAGATTATGAGTGGCTCCACAGATACACAACAGAATGTAGATTATGAGTGGCTCCACAGTTACACAACAGAATGTAAAGACTATGAGTGGCTCCACAGATACACAACAGAATGTAGATTATGAGTGGCTCCCACAGATACACAACAGAATGTAGACTATGAGTGTCAAAATATAGAACCCACACAATACATGTTTGCACAGTTCACACAATAGAACCATTTTTTAGTACAAGGGAAAGCTCCTCATGGCCATTTGAACAATGGTACCGTTTATATACAACTTAGCTCATCTACATTGTTCTTTCTAAAACCCACAATTCATTAGCCAGAATAATGATTTAATAAAGCAGAATAATAATTAATAAACCAGAATAATGAATATATTGAATGGTATTAAGCCATGGACCATAGATAGTGAGTGAGTGATCCATTTATAGGTTGATGGAGGGAAGGAAGGAGGGAGGAGGAGGAGGGAGGAGGGAGGAGGGAGGAGGGAGGAGGAGGAGGGGAGGGAGGGAAGGAGGGAAGGAGGAAGGAGGACACTCAAACACAATTCATTTAGCAGGAGGCTCCTGTCATGTCTTCATCGGAACGATGGCAGGCTTTGTCTGCCTCCCAAATGGCATCCGATTCCTTAACATAGTGCACTACTTTTGACCAGGGAAAATAGGGTTCCCATATGGCTCTGGTCAATAGTAAGCCACATATGTAGGAGATAGGATGCCACTTGGACGAGCAGCCTTCCACTAAGGCTCCTTAAGAGCAGCTTGTTCCTAGGGAACCAGGTGATAGTAGGGTGGTGGTACACGAGGTCACTATGGCTGACTGACTGACTGACTGGCTGGCTGCTGGCTGACTGGCTGGCTGACTGACTGGGTTGCTGACTGACTGACTGACTGACTGGTGACTGGCTGACTGGCTGACCTGGCTGACTTGCTGACTTGGCTGACTGGGTTGCCTGATGACTGACTGACTGACTGACTGACTGACTATGACTGATGGGTGGCTGAATTACTGACAAGCTGACTGGCTGACTGGGGTGCTGCTGATGACTGGTTGGGCCTGGTGGCTGAATACTGACAAGGCTGACTGGCTGACTGGTTGCTGACTGACTGACTGGTTGGCTGAGCTGACTGGGCGACTAATCTGACTGGCTGACTTGGGTTGGCTGACTGACTGGCTGACTAACTGACTGACTGACTGGGTGGCTGGCTGACTGGCTGACTACTGCTGGCTGACTGAGTATACGCCAGTTAAAAGACGTTTTCACTCCGCCGAAGGTCTGCTCTGTCCATTGTGTGTCAGTGATATCGTGATATAAACATATCATAGGTCTTGTATCTCTCCTTGATGAATGTAATGAAGGATTCAGTGTTCTGCCTCACTAGAGCTGGACTAGAGATATATAACGTATACACTGCTGTTCTCCCTCCACTATCCTCCCTCTCTGTCTCTCGTCTCCCTCTGCTTCTCTCCTGTTTTTTCTCTCTTCTCCTATCTTCTCTCTGTTCCCTCGTCGCTCTCTTTCTATCTCTCGTCTCTCTCTCTCTCTCTCTCTCTCTCTCTCCTCTCCCCCTCCCCGTACCCCCTCCCGCCTCTCTCTCTCTCTCTCTCTATCCTCTCACTCTCTCATCTCTCTCTCTCTTCTCTCCTCTCTCTCTCTCTCTCTCTCTCTCTCTCTCTTCTCTTCTCTCTCTCTCTCTCTTTCTTTCATGCTCTCGTCGTTCTCTCTCTTTTTCTCATGCTTCTGTTTCTCGTTCTCTCTCTCGTCTCTCTTTCTCTGTCTGTCTGTCTGTCCTGTCTGTCTGTCTGTCTGCTGTGC
>NW_019943965.1:78022-83400 GCF_002910315.2 Salvelinus sp. IW2-2015
TCACACAACACATAGAGTAGACTTATGCAGTGCTCCACAGCAACACAAAATGTATTGAGGCTCTACAGCTACAACAGAATGTAGATTATGAGTGGCTCCACAGATACACAACAGAATGATTATGAGTGGCTCACAAACACAACGAATGTAACTATGAGCTCCCACAGTACACAACAGAATGTACGACTATGAGTGGCTCCACAGATACACAACAGAATGTAGACTATGGGCTCCACAGACACACAGCAATGTAGACTATGAGTGGCTCCACAGATACACAACAGAATGATAGACTATGATGGCTCCACAGATAACAACAGAATGTTAGGACTATGTAAGTGGCTCCACAGATACACAACCAGAATGTAGATATGAGTGGCTCCACAGATACACAACAGAATGTAGATTATGAGTGGCTCCACAGATACACAACAGAATGTAGATTATGAGGCTCCACAGATACACAACAGAATGTAGACTATGAGTGGCTCCACAGATACACAACAGAATGATAGGCTATATGGTGGCTCACACAGATACACCACAGAATGTAGATTATGATGGCTCCACAGTACACAACAGAATGTAGATTATGAGTGGTCACAGTACACCACAGAATGTAGACTATGAGTGGCTCCCCATATACACAACAGAATGTAGATTCATGAGTGGCTCCACAATACACACAGAATGTAGACTATGAGTGTCAATATAGAACCCACCACAATACAGTTTGCACAGTCACAATAGAACATGTTGTAGTCTCAAAGGAAAGAACTCCTCATCCATTTGATGGTACCGTTAATACAACATTTAGCTCATCCTACATCTGTCTTTCTAAAACCCACAATTCATTAGCCAGAATATGAATTAATTAAAGCAGAATAATATTAATAAACCAGAATAATGAATATATTGAATGTATTTAAGCCATGACCATAGGATAGAGTGAGTGATCCATTTATAGGTTGATGGAGGAAGGAAGAGAGAGGAGGGAGGAGGAGGAGGAGGGAGGAGGGAGGGGAGGGGAGGAAGAGGAAGGAGGGGAAGGAGGACACTACACACCATTCCATTTAGCAGGAGGCTCCATGTCCTTCTTCATCGGAACGATGGCGCTCCTTGTCTCTCCTCCCAAATGGCATCCGATTCCTTACATAGTGCACTACTTTACCAGGGAAAATAGGGTTCCCATTTGGGCTCTGGTCAATAGTCACCACATGTAGGAGATAGGATGCCACTTGGACAGCAGCCTTCCACTAGCTCCCTTAAGAGCAGCTTGTTCCTAGGAGACCAGGTGATAGTTGCGGTGGTGTACGAGTACTATGCTGACTGGGACTGGCTGGACTGACTGGCTCTGACTGGCTGGCTGACTGACGTTGCTGACTGACTACTGTGACTGACTCTGACTGCTGACTGGCTGACTGGCTGACTGGCTGACTACTGACTCGACTGCGTTGACTGACTGACTGATGACTGACTGACTGAGCTGACTGACTGACTGACTGGGTGGTGATTACTGGACCAGCTGACTGGTACTGGGTTGCTGACTGACTGACTGGTTGGGCACGGGTGGCTGAATTACTCGACAAGCGCTGACTGGCTGACTGGTTGCTGACTGACTGACTGGTTCGGTGACTGACTGGGTGACTAACTGACTGCTGACTGCGGTGCGCTGACTGGTCTACTAACTGACTGACTGACTGGGTGGCTGGCTGACTGGCTGACTAACTGACTGGCTGACTGAGTATACGCCGTATAAAAGACGTTTTCACCTCCCGAAGGATCTGCTTTGTCCATGTGTGTCAGTGAATCAGTGATAATAACATATTCATAGGTCCTGTATCTCTCCTTATGAATGTAATGAAGGATTCAGTGTTCTGCCTCACTACAGCCTGACTGAGAGATAGTATAACCGTATACCAACCTGCGCTTTCCTCTACCGGCCCTATCTCTCGCCCCCTCTCTCTGCCTGTCTCCCTCCTGCCTCTTCTTCTTTTTTCTCTCTCTCCCTCTTCTTCTCTCGCTCTCCCCCTTCTCGTCTCTCTTCTTCTCTCGTCTCTCTCCCTCTCTCTCTCTCTCTCTCTACCTCCTCTCTCCCCCCCCCCCCCCTCTCTTCTCTCTCTCTCTCTCTCTCTCTCCTCCTCTCTCTCTCTCTCTCTCTCTCTTCTCTCTCTCTCTCTCTCCTCCTCTCTCTCTCTCTCTCTTTCTTTCATGCTCTCTCGTTCTCTTCTTCTTTTTTCATGCTCTCTCGTTCTCCGTTCTCTCTCTCTCTCTCTTTCCTCTTCGCTCTGTCTGTCTGTTCTGTCTGTCTGTCGTCTGTATCAGTCTCGCTCTCTCCTCTCGTCACATGATGCATATTTAACAGATCTCTCACGCCCCCATTTTTAATGACAACAATCTAATAGCGCTCCTCACTGCCTGTTGCCTGTCCTCTTAATCATGTACGTCTATCTTGATATCAGACTCACCAACCCTTCCTCAGGTACACATCCTTATCTAATAAAACATGAGTTTTAAGAGAGAGAATCCTTTTTTTCATCAGCTCAATGGTGTCGAATCGCAATCCTACCATCAAGCATGTTCACTTTAACTGCTTTGTTCAATATGAACATAATATCTCACTTCTACCAATGCAGCAGACTTAAAGCTTATCACAGTCTATAATTATTGTCATGAGCCTTGGAGGCAGCTATAACGGGGAACCGGATTCAACTTAGTTTTGAACCTATCTTTTGATCTCTTTATTGATGTCTGAACAATATACTAAATATAATCTCTCCATTTATAAATTCACTACTATGCTTGACACCGCCTCGGCGAACTTATAATATTCGCAATTAGTCCATCAATCATTCCTCGCGTTAATTTAATTGTACAAATTGCCGTCATACTAGATTCATACAACATTCCAGCACTAATGTAAAGACTATCTACGTTTCACTATGATGAATTCAGTCACGTTAACTATGCTTGTCGCCATCACCGAGCGCTATTCATCTAATGCTCCTCGGTGAGTTGCTTCTGCTGTCAAAACCAAGTGCCTATAGCCCCCACGTCTGTTACGGCAGTAACTGGCTGTATAGTACACAGGCTCATGTATGACTTAGATAGAAACCACCATTGTCCCCTGTTATTCCTGCATCCTATGTACGATAAGTCATCCTACCTGATAAATCCTCATATTGCGCTCAACGTTTTATGAGGGTCATTGCACCCATGAGTTCTTGTAAAATTGTCCCTGAATCCAGACTCTTATCAACGCGGATGCAGTCCCCACAGCACCAGCCGCACTACCGCCACCCTAGAAACATCATTCCTCTGCCTTTATTCACGTCCTAATACGTTACATTCACGCACTCTTAGGCTAGGCTAGGAAACTTACCCGAAAGACACACCTCCCCAGCGCCCATCTGTCACTATACACCCAATCTTAACTTAGCCCCTAGCTATTAAAGGATTTGACTTCTTCCTATCGTTCTCATCAAGCTTAGCTCTCAGGTTGGTCTGGACCGCTGCTTGTGTTGTGCTGTGGTGCCTGCCGCTGTCTCTGTGCAAATCCGCCAATGTGGCACCAAAGTGCTGGCCCAATGATCTGCCTGTCGCTGATAAGAACGGGCAGTCGCTCACCCGGTAGTGTGTATGTGTCGTGTGTGTGTGTGTGTGACTAGATGTGTGCTGTGTGTCTCATCTGATGTGTGTGTGTAGTGTGTGTCGTGTGTGCTCCGGTATTCTGAAGCCTGATTGGTATCCACTATTACTATATATACCGGCTTTCTTGTTCGCATTCTTGACTTTACCTTCTATAAACGGATCCTTATTTTGATTGTTAAATGCTTTATATGCCGGTGTATCACGTCCATTTTTATTCTAATTTACCTCACTACTTTGATAATCTCCTCTGCTCTCTCTCTCCTCTCTTCTCCATCTCTCTCTCTGCTTCTCCTCATCTCTCTCCTCTCTCTCTTCTCTCTCTCTCTCTCTCTCTCCTCTCTCTCTCCTTCTCTCTCTCCTCTCCCTCTTCTCTCTCTCTCTCTTCATCTCTCTCTCTCTCTTCTCTCCTCTCTCTCTCTCTCTCTCCTCTCCTTCCTCCTCTCCCTTCTCCCTGCCTCTTTCCACACAGACCTCTACATTCTGTTGTGTATCTGTGGAGCCACTCATAGCCTACATTCTGTTGTGTATCTGTGGAGCCACTCATAGCCTACATGCTTTTGTCTATGTGATAGTATTAGAAGCAGGTAGAACTCTTCTCAGAGTCTATAAGATCAGCTACCGTTACACAGAGTACAGGCATTAGAGAAACAATTCAAATCAGACTTTTATAGCTGCACTTGTGTTTTTTTCAACGTCTTCAAATGTTTCCCTTCTAGATGTCATGTTTTTTTGTGTCATTATAATTTGTTTTCATTCTGGAGTCCGGCTAACGTTACAGCTTTACATGCCAAGCGAAAGACCATGTTCAGACATTAACATAAAATGCACGAGCAAAAGAGGCTTGTCAGGATGCATCCTAGATGGCACCCTATTCCCGGTATAGTGCACTACTTCCCTATGAGGCTCTGGTCAATAGTAGTGTACTACTTCCCTATGAGGCTCTGGTCAATAGTAGTGTACTACTTCCTTATGAGGCTCTGGTCAATAGTAGTGTACTACTTCCTTATGAGGCTCTGGTCAATAGTAGTGTATTACTTCCCTATGAGGCTCTGGTCAATAGTAGTGCACTACTTCCCTATGAGGCTCTGGTCAATAGTAGTGTACTACTTCATTATGAAGCTCTGGTCAATAGTAGTGTACTACTTCCTTATGAGGCTCTGGTCAATAGTAGTGTACTACTTCCCTATGAGGCTCTGGTCAATAGTAGTGTACTACTTCCCTATGAGGCTCTGGTCAATAGTAGTGTACTACTTCCTTATGGGGYTCTGGTCAATAGTAGTGTACTACTTCTTTATGGGGCTCTGGTCAATAGTAGTGTACTACTTCCTTATGAGGCTCTGGTCAATAGTAGTGTACTACTTCCTTATGAGGCTCTGGTCAATAGTAGTGTACTACTTCCCTATGAGGCTCTGGTCAATAGTAGTGCACTACTTCCCTATGAGGCTCTGGTCAATAGTAGTGCACTACTTCCTTATGGGGCTCTGGTCAATAGTAGTGCACTACATAGGGAATAGGTAGCGGTGTGAGGCGCAGGCCCAGACAGACAGGCGTACAAAGGGCTGTACTGTGTCCCTCAGTCCCTGTGATGTACACTATGTATGGGTCTGTGTGAAGTTAAGAGGTGACAGATGGTGATGGATGATGCTGTGGTGTCACAGCTGTGTGTTAACCTCATAATGCTGACAGATTACACGTTTAAATATTTTAAAACTCACAGAGAGCACATG
>NW_019943965.1:88745-91124 GCF_002910315.2 Salvelinus sp. IW2-2015
GTAACGCTTCTCCGCCTGTGCAATCCGGTTTCCGAGCTGGTCATGGGTGCAACCTCAGCCACGCTCAAGGTACTAAACGATATCAATAACTGCCATCGATAAAAGACTGTGCAGAAGTCTTCATCGACCTGGCCAAGGCTTTCGACTCTGTCAATCCACCGAGTATCCTTATCGGCAGACCTTCAACAGCCTTGGTTTTCCCACCATAAGAAAAATAACATTTGAAAGAAAAGAAACAAGAACAGAATCAAGAAAATAAAATAAGAAAACAAAGTAGAGGACAGAGCCCTCTACGCCAAACACTCAAACTCCAAAAAACTCCCAGCACTGCGAGAGAGAGAGAAGACAGCGAGAGAGAGCGCGAGACACAGCGCGAGAAAAGAAGAAAAGGCAGGCCGAAGAGAGAGAGAGCGAGACAGTGAGAGAGAAAGAGAGCGCGAGACACGCAGAGAGTGAGCGACAGCAGAGAGAGAGGCGTGAGACAGCGAGAGAGTACAGAGAGATGAACCTGGAGAAGAGTCCCTCTAAGCAAGCTGGTCCTGGGGCTCTGTTCACAAACACAAACATAGCCCCAGGACAGCAACACAATTAGACCCAACCAAATCATGAGAAAACAAAAAAGAATTACTTGACACATTGGAAGAATTAACAAAAAAACAGAGCAAACTAGAATGCTATTTGGCCCTAAACAGAGAGTACACAGTGGCAGAACACCTGACCACTGTGACTGACCCAAACTTAAGGAATGCTTTGACTATGTACAGACTCAGTGACCATAGCCTTGCTATTGAGAAAGGCCACGCGTAGGCAGACAGGCTATGTGCACACTGCCACACAAAATGAGGTGGAGACTGAGCTGCACTTCCTAACCTCCTTCCAAATGTATGACCATATTAGAGACACATATTTCCTCAGATTACACAGTATCCATAAAGAATTCGAAAAAGTAACACGATTTTGATAACTCCCATGTCTATTGGGTGAAATAGCACAGTGTGCCATCACAGCAGCAAGATTTGTGACTGTTGCCACAAGAAAAGGTCAACCAGTGAAGAACAAACACCATTGTAAATAGAACCCATATTTATGCTTATTTATTTTCCCATTTGTACTTTAACCATTTGTACATCGTTACAACACTGTATATATAATAATATGACATTTGTCATGTTCTTTATTGTTTTGAAAACTTCTGTATGTGTAATGTTTACTGTTCATTTTTTATTGTTTAATTTCACTTTGGTATATTATCTACTCTCTCTCCCCCTCCCTCCCTCCCTCCTCCCTCCCTCCTCCCTCCTCCCTCCCTCCCTCCCTCCTCCCTCCCTCCCTCCCTCCCTGCCCTCCCTCTCTCTCTCTCTCTCTCTCTCTCTCTCCTCTCTCTCTCTCTCTCTCTCTCTCTCTCCTCTCTCTCTCTCTCTCTCTCTCTCTCTCTCTCTCTCTCTCGTCTCTCTCTCTCGCTCTCTCTCTCTGCTCAGCTTCTCTCTTCTCTTTCATGCAAGTGGCCAGCATGATTAATGAACAGTCCAGCAGGCATCAGCTATGTAGCCAAGTGATCATAGGGTCCAGGGGGCAGCAATAGATGGAACAGGGAAGCCACAGGGTGGTTGTTACTATGCTAACACGCGGGAGACACRGCATTTAAAGTTAGTAGGCCGGGGTAAGCAGAAGCGTCTGCTCCGACGTSCGCCGAAGGCCGGTTGAGGGCACAGCAGATGGAGTTAAGTTGTCRGACCAGTCGTGTTGGTACGGCGGGGCGCCGTGTCGACAAAKGGTCCAGACCAGATGGCGAAAGAGGTAATTGTAGTTGTAGTAATTTAGTTTGCTAACCGGGAGATGCGCCTGGCTCGTGGCTAACTGGTGCTAGCTTTGGGGCAGGGGCGTTAGCCACTATAGCCACTCGGTAGCAGCGATGATCTGATGCACAGGTCCAGAGCTTACGGCAAGGATCCGGCGGAGTGGTGGATTCTAGCCGTGTTGGGGTAGAGTCCGGAAGGCATCGGCTGAGTAGCCGGGTGATCACAGAGTCGGCCGGGAGGTGGGCCTGGCTCAGGGCTAGCTTCGGGGCTGGGTCACTTGGTGTCAGCTAGCTAGCTGTGATGATCAGGAGTAATGGTCCAGGGTTTACGGCAGGAATCCGGCGTTGTAGTGGAGAAAACAGTCCGATGCTGGCAGGTATTATCCAGGCTAAAATAATTAAATAAAAAGCGTCTGGTGTCTGTGCAGAAGGAAAGGCTGCTAGCRGTGGCTAACAAYGGCTAAATAGCTAGTAGCTAATTAGCTGGCTAGCTTCTGATGGAGGTTCTGGCTATAAGGTCTAAAAAAATGCGGATCTATGTCACATTGGGTGAGGCGAGTTACCGGAAGGTATATTTATTT
>NW_019943965.1:92139-93480 GCF_002910315.2 Salvelinus sp. IW2-2015
CTGGGTCTGTCTGTAAAAATGTGCTCCTCAAAGGAGGTGTGTAGGGGTGGGCTGCTTGTTGTAAAAGCAGAAATTACCAACATGGGTTTTGTCTTTATAAATGTGTATGCGCCTAACACGAAGAGAGAGGGGGGTTCTATTTGGGGGTCTTAGACAGGAACTCTCACAGGTAGCGCCTGARKAGACGCTGGTGGTGGGGACTGGAACTGTGCMATGGATTTTACGAAAGACAGAAATGGGGAAGATCCTCATTCAGTGTCAGTGGGAGTGTTAAGGGACGTCATTAATCAGTTTGACCTAGTGGATATTTGGAAAACTAAACATCCCAACACAAGACAGTATACATGGGTGAAGGTTTTTGGGGCTAGGGTGAGTGCAGCCCGACTTGATAGTTTTTACATGTCCAGGAATCGGAGCGGAGCAATCGGCGCTACCATTCTCCCTGTGGGGTTTTCGGATCAACACATAACCATGGCTCCATGGCTGTCTATTTCACCAGGGCCCCGGCAAGCATCCTGTTGGAAGTTTAATGTAAAGCTCTTACAAGATTCCACTTTTTGCTCAGGTTTCCAGTCCTTTTGGGAAAGGTTGGGGCAGCGAAGAGAGGAGTACGTGTCTCTGAGTCAATGGTGGGATGTGGGGAAAGTCCAAATTCGGCTTTTCTGTCAACAGTATACATCTCTCTCATCCTCAGAGGCTAGGAGAGTATTGGGGGAACTAGAGCGGTGTATTAGTGAGATGGAGGTAGAGATGGTGGGGCAAGGCAACGCAGGCCTCCAGGCTAATTTAGCTGAAATACGTAGGGACCTGGGTAGTTTTTTTCCAGGTTAAAGCAAAGGGAGCACTTGTAAGAGCTAGGTTCTCMATGCTCAAGGAGATGGATGCTCCCAGCTCCCTCTTCTTTGGTTTGGAAAGACAGAGCGGTGAAGCCAAGGGTATGCATTGTCTATGGCTGTCTGATGTGCGGGTGACCTCTGTGGTGGGAGAGATGTGGGAGTGAACTGTGGAGTTTTATACTGAGTTGTATAGGGCAGAACTGTGTGATCCTGTGTGCTCAGGTCTTGTTTGCAGAACTCCCTAAACTCTCTCTGGCACAGAGGGATGAAATGGACATTCCTCTGTTGTCCCATGAACTGGTAGAGGCCGTAACCCAGATGTCCCCCGGTCATGCACTGGGGGTCGATGGACTCCCAGTGGAGTTTCATAAAATATTCTGGGGAAAAATTGGACTGGACTTATTGTGCGTGTTGCGTGAATGCGTCGGGGTAGGAGAGTTGCCGATGAGCTGCCGTCGGGCGGCTCTGACTCTCCTGCCCAAAAAAGGGGACTTGTGTGAACTTA
>NW_019943965.1:93982-107690 GCF_002910315.2 Salvelinus sp. IW2-2015
ATGTCTCACCATTATTTCTCCACCTTTCATTTCTCAGGACTGTTCATGGTTGATCAGTATTCTGGCTATGGCTGGTTCTATTGAAATGATCAATTAAATGTATGCATCAATACCTACAGTTGTGGAACATATTGTCATTTGCTAATGCCAGAAGGCACCAATAAAGTTGTCGGTACATTCCGTCATTGTCTAAGCTTCTAAGGTGACTCAGGCTTTACTTCAGTCTTGTGCAAGAAGTGTAGCAGTTCAACTGTATTGTGTAATTAGTACACAACGACAGGAAATACAGTTGTGTTGTTGTTGTTTTCTCTGACATCCAACAGTCCATGATCAGGCTCTGTTGACCAGAGAGCATTTTGCGAGGGAAATGGGTTGAGACATACCTTTTTTCAGCTTGGAATGACATGCCCATTGTCTACCTTGTCATCAATGACAGTGTGGTTCTATTGGTTTACCTTGTTACCTGCTGAACGACCGGCACGGTGTTTTAAATACAGCTGTCAGTCAAGGCGAGCTCATGAATTGTAAGCTCCCGCCCACTCAGCCTGTGTCTTTGTCAGGCTGTCTAATAGGTGTAGATGAGAGAAAAGGTCCAATTTCTTCAGTTCTAAGCCAGTTTTAATAAGCCTCAAAATATTACTGCTGGTGGATAGTTTTTGGTTCGATTTCAAGCAGCTATTTAACGTATGGAAAGTAGGATGACTGTGCAGGACCTAAAGGTTTTTGAAAAAGCTAAAAAGATTTCCAGTGTCTTATGATACCGAAATGCGTGCACATGTTTTTCCGGAAAAGCACATTTTCAGAAAGTATCCCACTTTGCAAACCACCCCATTCAAACCACAGTACATCAGACCTATAGCTAACATCGACCTGCATAACTCTATAGTAATTACTGTGTGTGGCCGAAGTGTATCTCCACAAATAGAACATTAGCAACGGCCTCGACACGGAGAGAGTATTGCTATAGTGGTGTCAGAGGATGAAGAAACTAGTTCAGCCAGTTACAAGGTAGAGAAGTTTGCTCTCAGATTGTAGAGAAATTAGCCTAATGGAGGGAGTGAAAGCGTCTATAGGTTTGGCAAACACTTGTCAAGAAAAGCGAGGAAGCTTGACATATGCTCTACAATTGCTTATGAGTGCACAAGGATTGTCTGGAGGACTCTACATATAGAGTCTGGAACCATCCGATTGGAATCGAGATTTGTGATCCAATCGCATAAAAGCTCTCCTGTGCAGGTTTCTTATTCATTTTCTATAAATTCTGCAATCAGACGCTCAGGTGACGCTAAAATGAGCCCAAAATTCAATGAGCTGCAATATTAAAATTGTGTTTTTGTGTGTAAGTGTGTGTGTGTTTGTGTGTGAATGTGTTTGTGGTTGGGTGTTGGTGTTTGTTGGGTTTGTGTTGTGGGGGTGTGTGTGTGTGGTGTGTGGTGTGTGTGTGTGTGTGTGTGTGTGTGTGTGTGTGTGGGTGTGTGGTGTGTGTGGGTGTGTGAGAGAGAGAGGGAGGAGAGGAGGGAGAGTGAAGAGAAAGATAAAGAAAGAGAGAGAGAAGCTGAATTTGCCTGTGTCAAGGCATATCATGGGTGTGTGACAGATATTCAGGCCCTCCTTGAAATGGACAATGGGAGTTCAGTAGAAAATGTTTGTCTTTCTGCATCACAGCCTTTAGCAGGGTGGTTTAACAATACCACAACACGTACCTGATGAAAGCTGTACTGCTGTGTTCGATTTCTGACAATACAGATCATTCCCCATTGAACATCCATTGTTCTCGAAGTGTCTGAATACCTCGCCACAGTAACAGTTTCCAGTCCAGTTTCCATGCACCTTTGGTTGGAATGTTGATGGTAGCACAGTATACCTTTCCTTTACAGTGCAAAATATGAGTGAAAAGCACTGCACAAGATACTGGAAAAACAGCAATGTTTTATTGGTGTTTTATTGTATGAACTACAATCTCTGGTATCAATAAATGTACGCTGTGTATTCCTCGGAGTATGGGAAGGATGCCAACGGAGATATCCGTTTGACTCCTCAGTCTCTCACATTTCTCGTCTCTTTACATTGGAAGCCAGAAGCACATAGTAAAATTTCGACGTGAAAAATCTTTTTTTTTTTGCATGTTATTTTGAAAATACGTCTCGTATAAATGTTACTCACTTGAGGAGCATTCTTCTCAGAAAATGAGAGGAAGGGCCAAACCCCCATACAGTAACCTCCCATAGATGGACAGTTGTCGAAAACACACAATAAACGCAATCACACTAGCCCACATAGAAAGATGAATCTCTCACAGCCTTATTGGCTGTAGACTATACTGTCTAAGGTCAAGCATTCAGCCACCTAAAGCATTGAAAAAGAATTGAAAGCATTGAAAAAAATTGATTAAAGCATTGAAAAGGAATCACTAGAAAGGGAAAGAATGGTCAACCTCCAGTGAGACTGACTGGACCGGACCGCGACCGGACCGGAACAGAAGCTACTGCTGCTGTATCCATGTGCTGTTTGACCACCCCAAGCAAACAAGTTATATACAGATATAAACTAGTGAATAGATCAGAGTGGCCTTGTCAGAGATACATGTTTCATGGATATGGATGCTTAAGTGCTGAATGAATGCTTCTGTATATGCAATTTCTTTATTATGAACAACTGTATGCTCAGTACATTACTAAAAACAGGTTCAATACCCATAAATCAAATGTCTATGACTTTCACACTGAGCACTAATGTCTGTATTGAGTCAATCCAGTCTATTTGGATGCCAGTTGGAGATACTAACACAATAGTAATATATGCCATTTAGCAGACACTTTTATCCAAAGGGACTTGCATACATTTTACATATGGGTGGCACCAGCGAGAATCAAACTTAGAACCCTGGTGTGTTGCGAGCGCCGTACTCTAGTGCCTGAGCCACAGCACCACCTGATATTGAAAAGGTCATGTTTACCCATTCAATTGTCGGGAGCATAATATGGAGTGTGAGACTTTCTTTATCTTCGTATTGTCATAAGCATGACACAAGCAGTCATGGCAGCTTACTGTATGTCAGCTAATGACAAGCTGGCTGTGCCCTGCTATGATGCAAAACCAAATGTGTCCCTAAGTAGCCGCTTTGGTATAGTGCTGCCTGTCGTACCAAACATTCTCTCCGTCAACGGAGTTGTGTTAACTTAGTGGATCCAACTTAAGCATAACTCCGTGCCTCTGTAATTCAACGAGACACTTTAGCCTGCAATCTAATAGTGGATTTTGGGGAGTTGTTTGTAAAGTTAAGCGGCAGTTGTTAGCTCCGGGACAACAGCCCTGCATATCTTGCTCCTCCTCACGCTCCACACAAGGTCCGTGTTTCCATGGCGACTGTCCGTCGGCTATTTCTGCGCTCCTCATTCCTTATCTTTTTTCACCGCTATTGCGTCACATCTTCAATATCTGCCCCCATGGCCATCATGGGCCAAACCCCTCCCTCCTTTCCTCATTCCCTCCCTTCCTTCCTCCTTCACTCAACTACCAAATGAAATGCGCCGTGTAAACAGAGTAGAGAAAAGACAAGGCGGTGTTGTGATAGATGGACGATGAGAGAGGCGCCATCAAAAGGCCTTGGGTTGTGTATTTCCCTGACAAACACGGCGAGAAGATCAGAGAGGAGCCTCTCAGAAATCAGAAGACTAGTTCCTCCATTAGCTGCTGTGTAAAGGGATACGGGTTGGAGTTTTCAAGCTGTTTTCTGAATCAACTTCTCCTCTAGCTCATCTAGAAGCCTACAAATGGACTGCTGATGCAGTTTAATGAGCAATTACACCTCCCTGTTTACTACAGACTGACAGTACAGACGGTTAGCCCCCTGTGTTGGCCGACCAGGGTCACGCTGAATTACATGCGAGCTTTATTTGCGCTAACAGACGGGCTATCAGCCCCCGACCGTCTGTGACCCTAGGGTGATACAAGTAACGCGCCAGTGCTGTGATCTAGATCATTAACACATTACCGTAGGGCCGTGAGCCTCCCTTCATTCTCCCACATCTTCTGCTGCACTGCCATTCCCCTCATGTCTAAAGAGAGACAAATGAGATATGTCGAGAGGAGAGATGAATGTGCCAGAGAAAGAGAGAGAGAGAGAGGAGAAGAGAGAGGAGAGTGTAAGAGAGGAGGATGAGAAAAGGAGAAAGGGGGAGGGAGAGAGTAGGATGAGAGGTGAAGGAGAGGGGTTGGAAGAATGAGAGCGAGAGAGAGAGAGAGCGAGCAAGGGGAGAAAAGAGAGAGGGGAGTAGGAGGGGAGAGTGATAGAGTGAAAGAGATACAGCGGTGAGAGGAGGAGAGAGAGAAAAGAGCGAGAGGTGATAGGAGAGGGAAGGAGGAGGGAGGGGGAGAGAGACCTTCATCTTAATTTAAGTGAAGGATGTATAGTGTTGATTAGGAGCCGGGAAAATGCATGTTCAGTCATTTGGCCGTCTGGTTCCCGAGGCATGGCCTCATTGCTCATTTCATTAACAGCCAAGTCATGGGAACATCTGTATCTCATCTAATTTGAGTGACAGGAAGGGTACAGTGTAATATGAGGATCCTCCCTCTTCATCAGTTTTATGTAATGTAGCTGTGATAATATTCGAGGGCTGTGAATATATCCAAAGGAATAAGGAAACACCAGGTCATCTGGGATATTATAATGACCTTCAAACATTTTGATAAAAATTCTCAAACAAGGCAGTATTATATTTTCATCTGAAATGGCCCTATGGTCAAATGGAAGCTGTGTTAATCTATTCTGTTGCTGCACTCATATTTGGAAACGGTCCGAACATGGTTTGAATGTAGAGAATTCATTTGAGCAGATGAGTTTACAGTGAACCATTCTTCCCCAACATCACACAGAGGTGAAATAAAATTGGAGCTAAAAAGCTCATTCAGATTTGTTTTTCTTGATTTAGCCACTAGACATATATTTTTTTAAATAAATAATTTCTGTTTTTTAAAGACACTTTTTCAAATAGCACACCCATTTTGAAAGATGTTGATCCATTTGATCGTTAACATCATCAGTCAAGTCAGTGTCAAGTCATTCCCACACTAATCCTTACCATTCTGTCCGATACTTCCTGTATGAGATAGCTGATATCGGATTCCTCTAATGAATCTCAATCAAATTTGGGTCTCTTGCACATTGTCTTTGGAGCTGGCTTGAATCAGTAAAGGTTCCTGTGTGTGGGAGTGGTGGTAGGTGCTCCTGTAAGTGTTGTAATGGTTGTAATGCTCCAATGGGGGCAGGTGTAAGTGGGTCTCCATGGCAGCGACACCAGCGAGRTCCTCCTCCACTGTGATGACCTCCATGGAGGAGGCGGGGCCATCGGGGTCCTGCTGGTGGTTCTGCTTCCTCATCTTGTAGAAAATAACCAGCAAGACGGCGGCCATGAGCGTGATGGCCACGAAGCAGCCAATGATGATCTTGGTGGTCTTCATCACCTCCTCCAAGCCGCGGTCCCCCTCCCCGTCCAGATCCAGAACAGAGACGGTGTAGGTCCGCTCTGTGGTCCTGGTCTGGACCGGAGGCCCCCTGGTGGTCGAAGATGATACCCAGCCAATCGGTGGAAGAGCAGGAGTCTGGCTGTCGTCTACTGTCTCTGTGGTCTCCACGGTGACTGTGGTGAAGTAGGTGACGCCGCTGTTCTCCACCGAGGTGACGTTGAGGACGGCAGAGGCGGAGATGTTGCCCGCCGTGTTGCTCACCATGCAGGTGTAAGTCCCCGTGTCCTGCATGGTGACAGTGGTGAAGTTCAACGTCCCGTCGTTGAGGACAGCCAGGCGCACCTTGTACGCCCCGTGGGTCACCAGAGACCCGTTGGGGGTGAGCCAGCTTACCGAGGTCAACGAGCTCGTTCTGCACTTGAGCTCYGCCGCCATGCCCTCTGTGACGTTGCGGTCCGCCGGCGGCTCCACGATGACAGGCACATCGCACTGGAAGTAGCTGTGCTCTAGCTCGCCGATGTAGCGACCCCTGTAGCTYGCTGGGGTGTGGCAGCGGGCACAGCAGCTGGTGTTGGCAGGCACTGTCTCCTTCAGCCACCAGCTAAGCCACAGGATGTCACAGTTACAGTTCCAGGGGTTATGGTGAAGATGGACTCTCTCCAGGCGGTGCAGGGGGGTGAAGAGGTCATGGGGCAYCAGGGTGAGGTTGTTGTGGGCCAGGTTGAGCTCCACCAGGGACTGGAGGTCGTCAAAGGAGTTCCTCTCGATGGTCTGGATCTGAGCGTGCATCATCCACAACTTCTGCAAGTTCGCCAGCCCTGCGAAAGAGCCAGGCCCTATGACAGAGATCTGGTTCCCTGACATCTCTAGCTCCTCCAGCCTGACCAAGGGTAGGATGTTGGGGATCTCCTTGAGGTTGCACATYCCCAGGTTCAGGTAGCGRAGGTTGCTGAGGTCCTGGAAGGCTCCATCTGAGATGTAGGAGAGCCGCTTGAGCTCTCCCAGGTCCAGTCTTCGCAGCGAGGGGACCCGGTTGAAGGCGTACGACGGGATGCTCTCAATGGGGTTGTTCCTCAGCCACAGCTCCTTGAGCTTGGAGAGGTACTCGAAGGCCCCATTYGGGATGGTGGTGAGACGGTTGTCGAACAGCTCCAGGGTGTTGAGACTGGCCAGGCCGTTGAAGGCGCCAATCTCGATGTTGCGAATGTGGTTCTTGCTCAGCTGCAGGATTTCCAGGTGCCGTAGATGCTTGAAGCTGTCCACCTTGATCACCTGGATGAGGTTGTCCTGCAGGTTCAGGTAACGTGTGTTGGTTGAGATGCCGTCGGGGACATCGCGCAGGCTCCGGCGGGTGCAGATCACCTTGCTGAAGAACTGGTTGCGTGCAGGAGCAGACAGAGGGGCAGGTCTGGGCACGCACCAGGCGGCCACCGCCAGGATCTGGAGGGCCAACAGCAGCACAAAGAGGGGATAGGACCGAGCCCCCTCAGCCTAGGATCTCTCATTGTCTGGCGCTGGAGGGAGGAGATCATTGTGATCAGCATTCATAGTTCAGTGGCTGGTGGTCCTCTCTGAAATATTGTAAAGAGAAGAGAGAAAAGTAAAGATTAGGCAGTGGAACAATATAGACAAGCAAAGAAAACTAGATGTAGAACAGAAGGTAATTATGGGTAATGCCACTTCTTTTTATGTGTATAAAGTCTATTGAAGGGACACCATACTATCTGTGCTCAATGCACATGCCTGGGATAATGACCTACATGAGGAAGAGAGATGGTGAAATGTAGTTGCCTTATCATTGGGATGGATGGATGTTCACTCATCCTAGATAGTCATCATAAACACTGTCCATCTGTGGAGCATTAGAGCAGTCAGGGATATCAGGACTCCCCAGGACAGGCTTCATGACTGGGGCAACAGAACTGAAAAACTCAGCATCTAACTCCCTATGAACTTTCCTCTCTCATCAATAAATAAATACAAATGGTTGTCATTCAGGTCCTAACCCGGGAAGTTAATTATTCATCTGTACATCTGCAATAAGAAATAAAAACCAGCCAGTCAATTTCTCTTATTGTATACTTCAATTCATAATTGATTTGTCACAAAGTGCTGTAACAAACTGGTCACAAAACGGACTGTTTTTTCAGTCTCAAAACGTAGATGAATTTCACTTCTCACAATAAGTGTTTTCAGAGGAGGACGTGTCTACCAGCTTAGAAATAAGTGAACAACAGAGATGGTGTTGAAACAATGTCTAATATTATTCTGATTAACAACAAACGGTGCATTTGGAAAGTATTCAGACCCCTTCCCTTTTTCCACATTTTGTTATCTTACAGCCTTATTCTAAAATTGATTAAATTATATTTTTTTCCTCAATCAATTCCTCAATCTATACACAATACCCTAAATGACAATGCAAAAACAGGTTTTAAGAAATGTTTGCAAATGTATAAAAATAAAATAACAGAAATACCTTATTTATATAAGGATTCAAATTCTTAACTATGAGACTCAAAATTGAGCTCAGGTGCTTCCCGTTTCCATTGATCATCCTTAAGATGTTTCTACAACTTGATTGGAGTCCATCTGTAGGAAATTGATTGATTGGACATGATTTTGCAAAGGCACACACCTGTCTGTCTATATAGGTCCCATAGTTGGCAGTGCACGTCACAGCAAGAACTATATCAAATCAAATCAAATCAAATCTTATTTGTCATATACACATGGTTAGCAGATGTTATGCGAGTGTAGCGAAATGCTTGTGCTTCTTAGTTAATGCAGTAATAACCAACGAGTAATCTAACCTAACAATTTCACAACAACAACAACTACCTTATACACATAGTGACCCTTAACGATAACCTGATCCAGAGCGCTCAGGACTTCAGACATGGGCGAAGGTTCACCTTCCAATGGGARAACGACCCTAAGCACACAGCCAAGACAACACAGGAGTGGCTTCGGGACGAGTCTCTGAATGTCCTTGAGTGGCCCAGCCAGAGCCCGAACTTGAARCCGATCGAACATCTCTGGAGAGACCTGAAAATAGCTGTGCAGCAACACTCCCCATCCAACCTGACAGAGCATGAGAGGATCTGCAGAGAATGGGAGAAACTCCCCAAATACAGGTGTGCCAAGCTTGTAGCATCATACCCAAGAAGAATCAAGGCTGTAATTGCTGCCAAAGGTGCTTCAACAACGTACTGCGTACAGGGTCTGAATACTTACATAAATGTAATATTTCGGTTATCTTTTTAAATTAAATTTTCAAAAATGTCTAAACTGTTTTCGCTATGTCATTATGGGTATTGTGTTTAGATTGATGAGGGAAAAAAACGATTTAATCCATTTTAGAATAAGTCTGTAACGTAACAAAATGTGGAAAAAGTAAAGGGGTCTGAATACTTTCCAAATACACTGTTTTTCACCATAAGAAACTATGTCTAATATTCTCCTGATATAACAGCATCATTTACCATGAGAGAGTAAAATGTGTAATATAATAGATAGAGATGTAGAGTAAAAGATATTAGCACATACCATACATGTTTCTACTCACAATACACGAGCGATGCTCGTTATGTCAAATGTAAAAGTGAACAAGATTTTTCAAGGCCCTTAAACATTCTCATCTCTCCTCAGCTTCTCTAACTCAAGTCATATCAGCAGTCGTCTCTTTCAGAGGGACCCGGAGGCAAAGAAAACGACTCTGTTTTGACAGGTGTTTTCTAAACGGTGAAAATTGTGAAGCGATGTGGAAATGCGTTTTCCAGCGTGGCCGAGTGGGTGATTTAATCAGTGAGAAATGAATCTCTAAATATGCCCCTGTGAAAGTGGTTAGCACCAGCAGAGATGCCACTCCAGAGCGGTGTGAGAAGCCCGCCAAGAGACACTTCCACTGGGGGCGTCAGGCGGAATCAGGCCACGGCCTAGCAGGGGTTCGTTTTGTCAAGCCGGCATTACGCTACAACCACTCTGCATAGCAGCCTCATCGCTTTAATGGCTGATTGCAATTGCAAGGAGGGAGGCCTATGGAAAAACACAAAATAGTGACAAAAGCATTGACGCAGAACAGTTTCTGTTGGGTAACAATGTAGGTTGTTATGTTGATGCTATGGTGTTTTGTTAACTGCATGTCAGACAGAATCAGCCAGGGGTTCGTTTCGTCAAGCCGGCATTACGCTACAACCACTCTGCATAGCAGCCTCATCGCTTTAATGGCTGATTGCAGGGAGGACAGCCTATGGAAAAACCTGAATGGTGACAAAAGCATTGACTCAGAATAGTTTCTGTTGGGTAATAATATACAGGTAACTGCCAAATAAAAATAAACAACCAACATAAAGTGTCTTCAAATAATAGGGAGTTGGGCCCCAGGAGCTGCCGGAACCGCTTCAATGCGCTTGTCATAGATTCTACAGGAGTCTGGAACTCTATTGGAGGGATGCGACACCATTCTTCGAGAACTTCCATCATTTGGTGTTTTGTTGATGGTGGTGGAAACCGCTGGTTCAGGCGCCGTTCCAGAATCTCCCAGAAGTGTTCCATTGGGTTGAGATCTGGTGACTGAGACGGCCAGGGAATATGGTTTTCATTGTCATGCTCATCAAACCATCCTCCCCTGTTTTYAATACTCCAGCACCCTCTCCTTGTGAGGATAACCACACTGATCCTTTTCGAAAATGTTTTGTGAGATTAGTAAACACGTTGGGAGGGATCGTAGACATTCCTCCATATAGAATCTTTCCAGATCCTTGATATCCTTCGTCTGCGCTTACGGACTGCCCTGTTCAAATCAAACCAAGGTTTTCAATCGGGTTCAAGTCCGAACACTGACGGCCATTGCAAAATGTTGATTTTGTGGTCAATAGGTAATTTCTTAGTGGATTTTGATGTGTGCTTGGGGTTATTGTCTTGCTGGAAGATCCACTTGCGGCCAAGTTTCAGCCTCCTTGGCTAAAATGTCCTGGTACTTGGTAAATTTCTGTATGGACCTCGTGTTGTGCATGAGGGCATTGTCATGCTGAAACAGGAAAGGGCCTTACCCAAACTGTAGCCACAAAGTTGAAAGCACAGAATTATCTAGAATGTCATTGTATGCTGTAKCGTTAAAAATTCCCTTCTCTGGAAGGAACTATGGGGCCTAGCTCAAACCACGAAAAACAGCTCCAGACCATTATTCCTCCTYCACCAAACTTTACAGTTGTCATTATGCATTGGGGCAGGTAGCGCTCTCCTGGCATCCGCCAAACACAGATTTGTCCATCGGACTGCCAGATGGTGAGGCTCCAGAGAACACGTCTCCACTGCTCCAGCGAGCTTCATACCACTCCAGCCATGGATACCCATTTCATGAAGCTTCTGACCAAAGTTCCCTCTAAAGTTCCCTGCCTCACAGAAATATCAGCCCACAGAGTGAAGCACAAGATTGAACTACACTCAACTTTCTAGAGCTGTGGTCACCAAGGCATTCCTAGTTGATCGACAAACATTTCTGTAGAAAACTAAACGATAAAGCCTTGTGTTCCAATATTTTTTATTTGTCTCGGGCTGAAGGTACAAACTTTGTCTTCCCGGGGGCCCAGAGAGCAAATCAAGTGCACTATAGGCCTACCGCTGGCCAATCGGATGGCTCAGATTACCATGTCTGCAGTAACGTAGAAGGMATAAAAGAAAGATACAGCAAAGTTGATACTGTGAGATTTCAAACTGTTTAAAACCACGAGACTCTGAGTACAGCAAAGATATGCTGTTTTTATGACTGAGTTCATGTTTAAGTTCTTACTCAGCAATGTCAACACTTTGTATTCAACACTTCTTTTTATAAGCCATAACACGGGCGTTCTTCCTATTTCCACTCAGCCGCTACAACAAGCACTGCAGCATAATGAAGAGTAGGAAACTGTATCTATAGGCTTGTGTTGTTGTTATTATTAGCGGCTTGGGTTTTTTTAATATCGAGGAATATTTCATTTTCTCTGTTCATAGGAGTAACAACATGAATTTGTGCATGAGGCAGAAAAATGCGGTGCGATCGAGTTACGCCATCAGCTGTAACACGGTGTCTCTTTTTGGTCAGTGTCAGTGAGGAGAAAGGGAGAGTGGAGGGATGTTGAGAGGCCGACCCTCAGTCTGCTGCTCTCTCCCTCCGCTGAGACTGACCATCAGACTGCAGGCACCATCAGCCCAGTGAATAAAAAAATAAAAAGCTAATTATTAAATGTATGCTCACTCAGCTGTGGCCTCCCAAGTAAACAACAAAACAGATCTATTACCAGTGTGATCAATAGCCTCATATAATCCAAATATATATTTTTTTAAATGGCTTGAACAACAATGCGTTACAGGGCAATTCAAGCAAAATAATATGCCGTGATAATGTTTTGGCCTATAGTTTACTGCACAAACCCTCATTGCTAACAATTCTGTTTTTAATTGTTAATGTGCATAGGCTTACAACCAATTTTTTAATATATATTTTTGAGTACTGCGTGAATTCACAATTTGTAGTTACAGTCTTATCCCATCGCTGCAACTCCCCTACGGACTCGGAGTGGCAAAGGTCAAGAGACATGCGTCCATGAAACATGACCCTGCCAAGCCGCACTGCTTCTTGGCACACTGCGTCGCTTAACCCGGAAACCAGCCGCACCAATGAGTTGGAGGAAACACTGTACAGTGAGCGGAAGTCAGCTTGCAAGCCCCGGCCCGCCCACAAGGAGTCGCTAGAGCACGATGGGACAAGGAAATCCAGCCAACCAAACCCTCCCTAACCATGACGACACTGGGCCAATTGTGCGCCACCTCATGGACTCCCGGTTGACACAGCCTGAGATCGAACCTGGTCTGTAGTATGCCTCAAGCACTGCGATGCAGTCCTTAGACCACTGCACCACTTGGCAGGCTTACGTTTTTTAAGTCATGTTAAAAAAAAATCTGAGCGGTAGTTCTCGGCTTGCATTTTGACTCAGAAAGTGATCTTGACTCAGAAAAGGTGTGACCACTGTCTAGAGCTTTCCCTGTTAACACTATAACATTTCCCTTTACTGTGGCAATTGTGATCGAATCAATACACTATTAACCACTTTCAATGCAACAATACCGAAACAAAACAAACTATGCAAGCATTTGTTGTAGGCAGAACGTATCGGAGTAGGATTCTATTACATTGACACGCGCACTACTCAGCCCGCACTCTTCACAGACCAGCGCGGCATAAACAATCAGACCTGCAGTAGGCCTATATGCAAATAGACCATTGCCATATTTGAATCTGTGCCATTTACTTTGAACTGGACTGTGTTTACAGCATGAGCAGTCATGAGTAGATGCTCTTTTTTCCCCGATCAACACGAGAGCTGAATGTAGCCACAACTACACATTTTGTTGATATCCTTTGCTAGTTAGTGAGTTATTAGCCCAGTTATAGATCATTTGTAGTCAGCAATAGGGGAGTGATTGCTTCCTACAAGATAATTTTTTTTATACATTTATAGACATATTTGAAAAGTGAGTCAGGTAAAGAGCTTTTTTTTGTCTTAAAGGGGCAGTGTTGCATTTTGAGACAGGCTCGGATAAGCTAAGTGGCCAATAGTCAGAGGGTAGCATCATTTGTCTGATTCTCTCTAATAATGGTATGAGAATAATAATGTATTTTATTTTGTGAAGGGGTTTCTTGCATCGAACAACAGAAGTTTACCTTATATCTTAATTGACGTTTTATTTCAGTATTTGCACTGACTCTATGCACACTCACAGGGCCCTACACACTCACACACACACACTGTCACTCCAACATACACACAAACACTCACTCCATCATTTTCTCACTCACACATAATATGCACATACATTTACACTGACACTACGCACACCCACTCACATACAAGCTGCTGCTACTSAAGGACAAGTTGATAAACAGGTTAATGTCAAGCTCTGCAGGTTTTTTAAAAGTCTCATGGAATGTAGGCCTAAATTGAACACAACACATTGGGTGCTACTGTAGGCTGAATGATAGAACAGCTATTTCCATGTTAAAATGTTATGGGATTCATTTTCTCAATTGTTTTTGATGGTAGGCCATTCTGGTAGGCCTACATTATGATCAAATAGCCACAGTAGCCTACATGGCTACATGGCTACTGTAACATAAAGCGGGGACAGCCTCAGTGTTCACAGTAAATGCTAGCTAGAAGTTTGCACTCAGCAGACCTGAAATTTGCTCAGTGCT
>NW_019943965.1:111634-129274 GCF_002910315.2 Salvelinus sp. IW2-2015
AAAATCTGATGATATATATGTGGTGGGATTCTGTGAAAATATCACTGTCTCTCAGAAAAGCTTACAGTTATCGCCTGACTTTTCATTACTACAAACTAACTTCAGTAGAATCTACATCCAAATTAGCATAATTTATACCAACATGAAGGCAGATAAGTTTCATGTATCATAGGGTGTATACACTGAGTGTACAGAACATTAGTTGGCCCCCTTCTGCCCTCAGAACAGCCTCAATTGGTCAGGGCATGGACTCTACCAAGGTATCTGAAAGCGTTCCACAGGGATGCTGACTCCAATGCTTCCTACGGTTGTGTCAAGTTGGCTGGATGTCCTTTGGGTGGTGGACTATTCTTGATACACACAGGAAACTGTTGAGCGTGAAAAACCCAGCTGCGTTGCAGTTCTTGACACAAACCGGTGCACCTGGCACCTACTACCATACCCCGTTGAAAGGCACTTAAATATTTTGTCTTGCCCATTCACCCTCTGAATGGCACACATACACAATCCATGTCTCAATTGTCTCAAGGCTTGAACATCCTTCTTCAACCCGTCTCCTCCCCTTCATCTACACTGACTGAAGAGCTTTCACCTGTCTGTCATGGAAAAAGCAGCTGTTCCTAATGTTTTGTCCACTCAGTGTATAATACGGTCTAATTTTCATTCAGGTGTAAGTACACTACACACACAGTCCTCTTGTCTCGATGGTAATGATAGACATACGTGCTTTATCAGACAATAGCATCCCTGTTTCTACCATGTAGCAAGACCCGGTCTGCTAATACAAAAGCTAATGCGCCAAATCAATCATGTTTTTCATTTCATTTCACAAGGAATGAAGGAGAAGCTCAAATGTGCTCAGACATGGATGGAAGTGTGGGATGTGTCATGGTAACTGGACCGGTGAGTGAGTAATATTCAGAGGGATGCAGTGCTCTTATGTCAAGCAGTGTTGTGATAGAGGCCTCAGGGTTACTGTGTGGTCTGCACTACAATACCCATTTTGGTCCTGTTCTGACCCACCAGTCTCCTAAATATAGACATCAGTAAGAGGCTGGATCTGTGCTTTAAGCTTGCAATATCAAAATACATTTCAACGTCTTGAACATTCACTAAAGAGCACTACGTGAGCATCTGTTAGGGAAATTCTTTAGATTAAAATACCGTACGCGATGCCCTTGCAGTCTGAAACATTACAAATTAATATTACAAAAAATGTACCTTTATTGTGCTCACACTGCTTCATAGAATAGGTTAAGAGTGCTGTTTGTGGTTGCTTTGTCCATCCACATCATAAAGGACATCATTTTCACATCTTGTACGTTATAGAACTAGGTTAAGCGCTTTTGTTTGCAGTTGCTTCCAATGGTGTTGTATCTACATCATAAAAGCACCATTTTTCCAATTGTAGAAGAACAGATAAGGTTGGGGCCTGAGGCTAAGGTTGACATCCTGGATATCTGTCAAAAGAGACCCTCTAGCAAAGATATCAACCAAGAATGTTGCAGCCGATTGCAACTTAATGGGTGAACTAAGAGTGTGGTTTCTCTAAACGTGTAAGAGGATAAACTGGATTGGATTACCGTGTAATCTGTTTCAAGATAGAAATGATATAGAATATTCCTTAAAACACCTTCAAACCATTTTTATCAATATCACAGTGAGTAATCTTTGTGGGGGTTTAGTGTGTGAAACCTGTTCTATAACAAGTGGGAAGTGCATTATCTGGGCTATGTCGGATTAGCACTCTCCCAGTCAGGGACAGCCATGGTATGGGGACAAGTGGATAAAAGAAAACAGTTCTCTGGAGTTCAGGGAGGCTGGTGGGAGGAGCTATAGGAGGATGGGCTCATTGTATAGCTGGAATGGAACGGAGTCAAACGTGGTTTCCATATGTTTGATGTGTCTGATACCGTTCCATTGATTCCATTCCAGCCATTACAATGAGCCTGTCCTCCTATAGCTCCTCCCACCAGCCTCCTCTGCTGACGTTATGGCATGGTTGCCAAGGCGTCTGTGAAATGAAGTGACCCCCAAAAATATGGTTCAACACATGTGGAGCCATACTATAACGCTGAACAAGAAGTCTCTCAATCAATCTGGATGTTTATGGCACAACAACATCGTTCCCAAGCTCCAGCACATTAGGATATTGGAGGATCTTTCATAAGGGAACATTCACTTTATAACACATTTCATGATTAATCATAAACAAACTACAGTATATTCCATCTTTACCTTGATGTTCACCAACAAAAACACAGGGTTTACACCCAGCAACTCTCCAGGACCGGAGAGTAGACCGTGTGCTAGTTAAATCACCCAGCAACCCTCCAGGACCGGAGAGTAGACCAGCGTGCTAGTTAAATCACCCAACAACCCTCCAGGACTGAAGAGTAGACCAGTGTGCTAGTTAAATCACCCAGCAACCCTCCAGGACTGAGAGTAGACCAGTGTGCTAGTTAAATCACCAGCAACTCTCCAGGACGGAGAGTAGACCAGTGTGCTAGTTAAATCACCCAGCAACTCTCCAGGACCGGAGAGTAGACCAGGTGCTAGTTAAATCCACCAGCAACCTCCAGGACCGAGAGTAGACCAGGTGCTAGTTAAATCACCAGCAACCCTCCAGGACCGGAGAGTAGACCAGCGTGCTAGTTAAATCACCCAGCAACCCTCCAGAACCGGAGAGTAGACCAGCGTGCTAGTTAAATCACCCAGCAACCCTCCAGAACCTGAGAGTACACCAGTGTGCTAGTTAAATCACCCAGCAACCCTCCAGGACCGGAGAGTAGACAGTGTGCTAGTTAAATCACCAGCAACTCTCCAGGACCGGAGAGTAGACCAGCGTGCTAGTTAAATCACCCAGCAACTCTCCAGGACCGGAGAATAGACCAGTGTGCTAGTTAAATCACCCAGCAACTCTCCAGGACCGGAGAGTAGACCAGCGTGCTAGTTAAATCACCCAGCAACCCTCCAGGACGGAGAGTAGACCAGTGTGCTAGTTAAATCACCAGCAACCCTCCAGGACCGGAGAGTAGACCAGTGTGCTAGTTAAATCACCCAGCAACCTCCAGGACCGGAGTGTAGACCAGTGTGCTAGTTAAATCACCCAGCAACTCTCCAGGACCAGAGAGTAGACCAGTGTGCTAGTTAAATCACCCAGCACTTCCAGGACCAGAGAGTAGACCAGTGTGCTAGTTAATCACCCAGCAACCCTCCAGGACCGGGAGAGTAGACCAGTGTGCTAGTTAAATCACCGAGCAACCCTCCAGGACCGGAGAGTAGACCAGTGTGCTAGTTAATCACCCAGCAACCCTCCAGGACCGAGAGTAGACCAGTGTGCTAGTTAATCACCAGCAACCCTCCAGGACCGGAGAGTAGACCAGTGTGCTAGTTAAATCACCCAGCAACCTCCAGGACCGGAGAGTAGACCAGAGTGCTAGTTAAATAACCCAGCAACCCTCCAGGACCGGAGTGTAGACCAGTGTGCTAGTTAAATCACCCAGCCACCCTCCAGGACCGGAGAGTAGACCAGTATGCTAGTTAAATCACCCAGCAACCCTCCAGGACAGAGAGTAGACAGCGTGCTAGTTAAATCACTCAGCAACCCTCCAGGACCGAGAGTAACCAGCGTGCTAGTTAACTCACCCAGCCACCCTCCGGACCGGAGAGTAGACCAGCGTGCTAGTTAAATCACCCAGCAACCCTCCAGGACCGGAGTGTAGACCAGCGTGCTAGTTAAATCACCCAGCAACTCTCCAGGACCGGAGAGTAGACCAGTGTGCTAGTTAAATCACCCAGAACTCTCCAGGACCGGAGAGTAGACCAGTGTGCTAGTTAAATCACCCAGCACCCTCCAGGACCGGAGAGTAGACAGTGTGTAGTTAAATCACCCAGCACCCTCCAGGACCAGAGAGTAGACCAGTGTGCTAGTTAAATCCCCAGCAACCCTCCAGGACCGGAGTGTAGACCAGTGTGCTAGTTAAATCACCCAGCACCCTCCAGGACCAGAGAGTAGACCAGTGTGCTAGTTAAATCACCCAGCAACCCTCCAGGAGGAGTGTAGACCAGTGTGCTAGTTAAATCACCCAGCAACCCTCCAGGACCAGAGTGTAGACCGGTGTGCTAGTTAAATCACCCAGCAACCCTCCAGGACCGGAGAGTAGACCAGTGTGCTAGTTAAATCACCAGCAACTCTCCAGGACCAGAGATAGACCAGTTGCTAGTTAAATACCCAGCAACCTCCAGGACCGGAGAGTAGACCAGTGTGCTAGTTAAATCACCCAGCAACCCTCCAGGACCGGAGAGTAGACCAGTGTGCTAGTTAAATCACCCAGCAACCCTCCAGGACCGGAGAGTAGACCAGTGTGCTAGTTAAATCACCCAGCAACCCTCCAGGACCGGAGAGTAGACCAGTGTGCTAGTTAAATCACCCAGCAACCCTCCAGGACGGAGAGTAGACCAGTGTGCAGTTAAATCACCCAGCAACCTCCAGGACCAGAGAGTAGACCAGTGTGCTAGTTAAATCACCCAGCAACTCTCCAGGACCGGAGTGTAGACCAGTATGCTAGTTAAATCACCCACAACCCTCCAGGACCGGAGAGTAGACCAGTGTGCTAGTTAAATCACCCAGCCACCCTCCAGGACCAGAGAGTAGACCAGTGTGCTAGTTAAATCACCCAGCAACCCTCAGGACCGGAGTGTAGACCAGTGTGCTAGTTAAATCACCCAGCCACCTCCAGGACCAGAGAGTAGACCAGTGTGCTAGTTAAATCACCCAGCAACCCCAGTCCCAGGACCGGAGTGTAGACCAGTGTGCTAGTTAAATCACCCAGCAACCCTCCAGGACCAGAGTGTAGACCGGTGTGCTAGTTAAATCACCCAGCAACCCTCCAGGACCGGAGAGTAGACCAGTGTGCTAGTTAAATCACCCAGCAACCTCCAGGACCAGAGAGTAGACCAGTGTGCTAGTTAAATTACCCAGCAACCCTCCAGGACCAGAGAGTAGACCAGTGTGCTAGTTAAATCACCCAGCAACCTCCAGGACGGAGAGTAGACCAGTGTCTAGTTAAATCACCCAGCAACCCTCCAGGACCGGAGAGTAGACCAGTGTGCTAGTTAAATCACCCAGCAACCCTCCAGGACCGGAGAGTAGACCAGTGTGCTAGTTAAATCACCCAGCAACCCTCCAGGACCGGAGAGTAGACCAGTGTGCGAGTTAAATCACCCAGCAACCCTCCAGGACCAGAGAGTAGACCAGTGTGCTAGTTAAATCACCCAGCAACTCTACAGGACCGGAGTGTAGACCAGTATGCTAGTTAAATCACCAACAACCCTCCAGGACCGGAGAGTAGACCAGGTGCTAGTTAAATCACTCAGCAACCCTCCAGGACCGGAGAGTAGACCAGCGTGCTAGTTTCACCCAACAACCCTCCAGGACCGGAGGTAGACCAGCGTGCTAGTTAAATCACCCAGCAACCCTCCAGGACCAGAGAGTAGACCAGTGTGCTAGTTAAATCACCCAGCAACTCTACAGGACCGGAGTGTAGACCAGTAGCTAGTTAAATCACCCAACAACCCTCCAGGACCGGAGAGTAGACCAGCGTGCTAGTTAAATCACCTCAGCAACCCTCCAGGACCGGAGAGTAGACCAGCGTGCTAGTTAAATCACCCAACACCCTCCAGGACCGAGAGTAGACCAGCGTGCTAGTTAATCACCAACAACCCTCCAGGACCGGAGAGTAGACCAGTGTGCTAGTTAATCACTCAGCAACTCTCCAGGACCAGAGAGTAGACCAGTGTGCTAGTTAAATCACCAGCAACCCTCCAGGACCGGAGAGTAGACCAGCGTGCTAGTTAAATCACTCAGCAACTCTCCAGGACCAGAGAGTAGACCAGCGTGCTAGTTAAATCACCCAGCAACCCTCCAGGACCGGAGAGTAGACCAGTGTGCTAGTTAAATCACCCAGCAACTCCCAGGACCGGAAGTAGACAAGTGTGCTAGTTAAATCACCCAACAACCCTAGAACCTGAGAGTAGACCAGCGTGCTAGTTAAATCACCAGCAACCCTCCAGGACCGGAGAGTAGACCAGTGTGCTAGTTAAATCACCCAGCAACCCTCCAGGACCGGGAGTAGACCAGCGTGTAGTTAAATCCCCAGCAACTCTCCAGGACCAGAGAGTAGACCAGCGGGCTAGTTAAATCACCCAGCAACCCTCCAGGACCGGGAGTAGACCAGCGTGCTAGTTAAATCCCCAGCAACCTCCAGGACCGAGAGTAGACCAGCGTGCTAGTTAAATCACTCAAAGCACTCTCCAGGACCAGAGAGTAGACCAGTGTGCTAGTTAAATCACCAGCAACCTCCAGGACCGGAGAGTAGACCAGTGTGCTAGTTAAATCACTCAGCAACTCTCCAGGACCGGAGAGTAGACCAGTGTGCTAGTTAAATCACTCAGCAACTCTCAGGACCGGAGAGTAGACCAGTGTGCTAGTTAAATCACCCAGCAACTCTCCAGGACCGGAGAGTAGACCAGTGTGCTAGTTAAATCACCCAGCAACTCTCCAGGACCGGAGAGTAGACCAGTGTGCTAGTTAAATCACCCAGCAACTCTCCAGGACCAGAGAGTAGACCAGTCGTGCTAGTTAAATCACCCAGCAACTCTCCAGGACCAGAGAGTAGACCATGTGCTAGTAATAAATCACTCAGCAACTCCTCCAGGACCGGAGAGTAGACCAGTGTGCTAGTTAAATCACCCAGCAACTCTCCAGGACCAGAGAGTAGACCAGTGTGCTAGTTAAATCACTCAGCAACTTCCAGGACCAGAGAGTAGACCAGTGTGCTAGTTAAATCACCCAGCAACCCTCCAGGACCAGAGAGTAGACCAGCGTGCTAGTTAAATCACTCAGCAACCTCTCCAGGACCGGAGAGTAGACCAGCGTGCTAGTTAAATCACCAGCAACCCTCCAGGACCAGAGTGTAGACCGGTGTGCTAGTTAAATCACCCAGCAACTCTCCAGGACCAGAGAGTAGACCAGTGTGCTAGTTAAATCCACCAGCAACCTCCAGGACCAGAGAGTAGACCGCGTGCTGTTAAATCACCCAGCAACTCTCCAGGACCGGAGAGTAGACCAGCGTGCTAGTTAAATCACCCAGCAACCCTCCAGGACAGAGAGTAAGACCAGTGTGCTAGTTAAATCACTCAGAACTCTCCAGGACCAGAGAGTAGACAGCGTGCTAGTTAAATCACCCAGCAACTCTCCAGGACCGGAGAGTAGCCAGCGTGCTAGTTAAATCACCCAGCAACTCTCAGGACCAGAGAGTAGACCAGTGTGCTAGTTAAATCACCCAGCAACCCTCCAGGACCGGAGTGTAGACCAGTGTGCTAGTTAAATCACCCAGCCACCCTCCAGGACCAGAGAGTAGACCAGCGTGCTAGTTAAATCACCAGCAACCTCCGGACCGGAGTGTAGACCAGTGTGCTAGTTAAATCACCAGCAACCCTCCAGGACCGGAGTGTAGACCAGTGTGCTAGTTAAATCACCCAGCCACCCTCCAGGACCAGAGAGTAGACCAGCGTGCTAGTTAAATCACCAGCAACCCTCCAGGACCGGAGTGTAGACCAGTGTGCTAGTTAAATCACCCAGCAACCCTCCAGGACCGGAGAGTAGACCAGTATTGCTAGGTAAATCAATGTGAGCACTATGCTAAGGCTTGGGTCACCGTGTCCTGTAAATGTATGTAGTATGTAGAAGCTGGAATTGGAAGCCTACGTATTGTTATCCATTAGTTTACTCCAATTAGGGGAGGGTTAGGGGTTAGGGAAATATGAACAAGAATATATATTTAATTAGTTTATTCCATTAGGGGAGGGGTTAGGGGTTAGGGGAAAATAATTAACAAGGAAATATATATTTAATTTGTTTATTCCAATTAGGGAGGGGTAGTAGGGTTAGGGGAAATAATTAACAAGGAAAATATATTTAATTAGTTTATTCCAATTAGGGGAGGGTTAGGGGTTTAGGGAAAATAATTAACAGGAAAATATATTTAATTAGTTTATTCCAATTAGGGGAGGGGTTAGGGGTTAGGGGAAATAATTAACAAGGAAATATATTTAATTCGTTTATTCCATTAGGGAGGGGTAGTAGGGTTAGGGGAAAATAATTACAAGGAAAATATATTTAATTAGTTTATTCCAATTAGGGGAGGGGTTAGGGGTTAGGGGAAAATATAGTCTAAAAAATAAATCTGAATAAGAAATAAATCAAATAAAGGTTGCGTAACTGTTAGACAGTCATTAACCTCAGGCAGAAACATTACAAAACACACAACTTGCTTGCATGCTACCGTTTTAGTCCAGTGACCTGTTCAGGAGGATGGATCTGCAAAGCATTTATAACTGAACAAGATGGATGTGAATTCTTTGCCACATATGTCGTGCTGAAGCTCGGCAGACTGAAGCGTTAGCACATTTAGCACGTTAGCTATTTCTCTGTATTCAGGTGATCATTCTGAGGAAAGGCAAATGCTGAAAAAGCTATGAAAAATGTACTGTAAGACTCCATTCTTTTCCAGACAGTAAGTGAAGCACTGTCATCTCCTCAGTAAGATGAGAGTAATTTTTTTTGTGAGATCTCTTTGTTCTTCTGTGAACTGGGCTAATAGGCTCCTTATGACGAACGGCTCACCCTCAGCAATGAGATCTCGGTCACATGGTAAACATCATCAGTTTATTGCTGGATGGTAATGTACGGATTGATTCTCTGACCAGACCTGGCATGTACCCATCCTAAGGCAGACTAAACCAATCCCAGATGGCGTAAGCGTATTAGCTTAGGAAATTATCACAATATTTTTGGATGACCTAAAACGAAGTGCAATCAAACCAGAATCTGTAATCGCGTTGAAATAGAGGACGGCAACGAGGGCAAAWTCCAACAGCCATCATTTGATATAGGTCACAGCAGAAACTCAGACAATGGGTAAAACACTGTAAAGGTCACAATGAAGCGAGCTCAACTTCCCACTGTAGCCTGCACTAGGAGTTTCCCTTCAAGTTCATCCCAGCCAGACCTCATCAATGGCAAGATAATGGCTTGGAAGTGGCACGTTCACAGCCACAGTGCATTAGCTCATGTTGTGCGCGTGTTGCTGCATAAAGGATGCTCCCACTGTATGCTGGTGTTGTACTGTGATACAGGCTGATATTTCTCTATTATTTAATTTATTAGGATCCCCATTAGCTGCTTCTCATGCAGCAGCTACTCTTCCTGGGGTCCAATCAAAACATGAAACATCACATAATACAGAACATGAATAGACAAGCTCAAGGACAGAGATACGTGTACTACAGTGTTTGGTTTGGTACATTGTTCTGTGTGGAAGTCGGTTCTTTCAGTGTTCTAGTGTTGAATAAGACTGAGATAAAGGGAGACTCACAGCTCACAGTGATAATTCAATCTGGCCACGTATTACCTAATGCCACTGCTCCATTAGGATAATTGTATGGATAAATAATCTGCTGAGATCTCTCTGTGTTTGGGGGGCTGTCTCTGTCCCTGTGGGGGCATCAGAGTGTGTGTGTGTGTGTGTGTGTGTGTGTGTGTGTGTGTGTGTGTGTGTGTGTGTGTGTTTGTGTGTGTGTGTGTGTGTGGTGTGTGTGTGTGTGTGTGTGTGTGTGTGTGTGTGTGTGTGTGTGTGTGTGTAGTGTGGATCAGACAGTACGCCCTGGGTGGGGGGGGGGCGGGGCTGGGTTGGCTGTTTCTGTGTCTGAATGTTGGAGAAGCGTTAATATTCTAGTCACAGGTCAGAGCAACACAGATCTACTCCCACCACATGACTGCTACTGAACAGATCACACTTGAACCCAAGAGTAGGGTATGATAAAGCACTGCATGAATCATCTGTGTATCTAAGGATGCAACCTATTAGCATTCTAGGCTAAACGATTCATTAGCTCCTTATATTACTACGGAATAGTAAAGTGTGTGTAAATTACATCGAATGACCAGATAAAAACCTTGTGGTGCAACACAATGGTTAGAATAGTGTCTTACATAGTGAGTCTCATCTGGCTTGAAAAAGATATATACATTCAGCAAGGTGACATCCTCATAAACAACAGGTCAACCTTCCACTTTCAGACAGCAACATCAGCAATATGCACATATTCTAGGACTGACATGATTGGCTATCCCCACACCCACTCTGGGATGAGCCAATGATGACGATGGCAGTGATGGCAGATTGTTTAGTGACCTCTTGCTAAGTGTATCTTCAGTAAGACAATATGAAGGACTTTTACATATCCGGCACATCATCACTGTGAAGGATTTCAAATGCTTTATGCAAACTTTCTGACCTGCAACTGATTTGAAGAGTGACCGACACATCTGTCTTAACAGAAAGCTTGATGACGTCAGAGAGGAGGGACTTGTAAACATTTAATGACTGGTAATGAAAAGACCCTTTAATTCATCGATTAAAAAATTGAGAATCTGACTTCACCACGTTTCCCAAGCACCATGTCGGCCAGTCGTCGTTCGTCAGTCAGTCGTAGTCGTCAGTCAATCAGTCAGAGGGTCGGTCAGTCAGTCAGTCAGAGGGTCGGTCAGTCAGTCAGTCAGTCAGTCAGTCAGTCAGTCAGTCAGAGGGTTGGTCAGTCAGTCTGTCAGAGGGTCGGTCAGTCAGCAGTCAGAGGTCGGTCAGTCAGTCAGTCAGAGGGTCTCAGTCAGTCAGTCAGAGGTTCGGTCAGTGTCAGTTCAGTCAGAGGGTCGGTCAGTCAGTCAGTCAGAGGGGTTCGGTCGTCAGTCAGTCAGTCAGGGTCGGTCAGTCAGTCAGTCAGAGGGTCGTCGGTCAGTCAGTGCAGTCAGAGGGTCGGTGTCAGTCAGTAGTCAGAGGGTCGGTCAGTCAGTCAGTCAGAGGGTGTCAGTGTTCAGTAGTCGAGGGGTCGTCAGTCAGTCAGTCAGCAGGGTCGGTCAGTCAGTCAGTCAGCACATCAGGGTTGGTCAGTCAGTCAGTAGAGGGTCGGTCAGTCGCAGAGGGTCAGTCAGTCAGTCAGAGGGTCGGTCAGTCAGTCAGTCAGTCAGGAGGGTCGGTCAGTCAGTCAGTCAGAGGGGTCAGGTCAGTCAGAGGGTTGGTCAGTCAGTCAGTCAGAGGGTCGGGTCAGTCCAGCTCAGTCAGAGGGTCGTTCAGTCAGTCAGTCCAGAGGGGTCGGTCAGTCAGTCAGTGGGTCGGGTCAGAGGGTCGGTCAGTCAGGTCAGTCAGAGGGTCGGTCAGTCGTCAGAGGGTCGGTCAGTCAGTCATCAGAGGGTTGGTCAGTCAGTCACGTCAGAGGGTCGTTCAGTCAGTCAGTCAGGTGGGTCGTCAGTCAGTCATCAGAGGCGTTGGTCAGGTCGCAGTCAGTCAGTCAGAGGTCGTGTCAGTCAGTCAGAGTGGTCGTCAGTCAGTCAGAGGGTCGGTCAGTCAGTCAGTCAGTCAGTCAGAGGGTCGGCCAGTCAGGTCAGTCAGTCAGAGGGTCGGTCAGTCAGTCAGAGGGTTCGATTCAGTCAGTCACGTCAGAGGGTGGTCAGTCAGTTCAGTCTCAGAGGGTCGTTAGTCAGTCAGTCAGAGGGTCGGTCAGTTGTCAGTCAGTCAGGAGGGTGGTCAGTCAGTCAGTCAGAGGGTCGGTCAGACTGTCAGTCAGTCAGTCAGAGGTCGGTCAGTTCAGATCAGTCAGAGGGGTCGGTTCAGTCAGTCAGTGTCAGTCAGTCAGTCAGAAGTTGGTCAGTCCATCAGTCAGAATCAGTCAGCAGGGTTGGTCAGTCAGTCATCAGTCAGAGGGTCAGTTCAGTATCAGTCAGAGGGTCTGGTCAGTCAGTCAGTCAGTCAGAGGGTCGGTCAGTCAGTCAGTCAGCAGAGGGTCCGGTCAGTCAGTCGAGTAGCTCGTCAGAGTCAGAGGGTCGGTCAGATGTCACAGGTCAGTCAGAGGGTCGGTCAGTCAGTCAGTCAGGAGTGGTCAGTCAGTCAGTCAGAGGGTCAGTCAGAGGGTGGTTCAGTCTCAGTCATCAGGAGGGTCGGTCAGTCAGTCAGTCAGATCAGTTCAGTAGGTTGGTCAGTCAGTCAGTCAGTCAGGAGGGTCGGTCAGTGCGCAGTCAGTCAGTCGGTCAGTCATCAGTCAGAGGGTCGGTCAGTCAGTCAGTCAGAGGTCGGTCAGATCAGTCAGTCAGAGGGTCGTCAGTCAGTCATCGTCAGAGGGGTGGTCATCAGTGCTCAGTTCAGAGGGTGGTCAGTCAGTCAGTCGGTCAGGTCAGTCAGAGGGTCGTGTCAGTCAGTCAGTAGGTCAGAGGGTCGGTCAGTCAGTCAGTCAGAGGGTCGAGTCAGTCAGTCAGTCAGAGGGTCGGCATCAGAGGTCGTCAGTCAGTCAGTCAGTCAGAGGTCAGTCAGTCAGTCAGTCAGAGGGTCGTAGTCAGTCTCAGTCAGTCCAGAGGGTCGGTCAGCATCAGTCAGTGTCAGGGATCAGTCAGGTCAGTCAGTCAGAGGGTCAGTCAGTACAGGTTCTCAGAGGGTCGGTCAGTCAGTCAGTCAGTCAGGGTAGTCAGTAGAGGGTCGGTCAGTCAGTCAGTCAGAGGTCGTCAGTCAGTCAGTCAGTCAGAGGGTCGGTCAGTCAGTCAGTCAAGTCAGTTCAGAGGGTCAGTCAGTCAGTCAGTCAGAGGGTCGGTCAGCAGTCAGTCAGAGGGTCGGTCATCAGTCAGTCAGTAGAGGGTCAGTCAGTCAGTCAGAGGTCTGGTGTCAGTCAGTCAGTCAGTAGGCAGTCAGAGGGTCGGTCAGTCAGTCAGAGGGGCGTCAGTCAGAGGGTCAGTCAGAGGGTCAGTCAGTCAGTCAGTCAGAGGGTCAGTCATGCGGTCGGTCAGTCAGTCAGAGGGTCAGTTCAGAGGGGTCAGTTCAGGTCAGTCCAGTCAGAGGGTCAGTCAGTTCAGTCAGAGAGGTCAGTCAATCAGTCAGTCAGAGGGTGTTGAGGGAGATTCTAATTAAATCAAACAGCACAATGCTAGCTGCCGTCGGGCCATCTTGGCATGGATACCAGTGGACACAGCATGCAAAATGCACATTTTGAGAGAGGGATTAGTTCACTAGGGTGTATCCTCTGTTTGCCCTGTCACAGCTGTTTGGCTATGCATTCAGACATTGGTGTGCAGGGAGATGAAAAAGGACAGGAGCATTCTTGTCTCTGTGCTGTGATGAACCAACCATTAGACTTGCAGATAATGAAAACAGATGCTATTTGCAGTAGGATTTTTTTGTTAATGCCTGATACAGTGCCATTACACATCGGATCCTTACCAAGCGTACTGGGAAGTTTGATTCCATTCATACAATATCTGAGAGAAACATATCCACCTACATAGCATTATCACATCAAATGTTTAGCCCTGTTGGATTGATCTGAATATTCAGATTGAGTAGAGATATCAAAAACCACCTCTGGTACTGTAGTCTACCAGAGAGGAATAACCTCATCACAACAGCTTGTTACCAAATGGCACATAGTACTTGTTACAATGATTCCCTGAGAACCGAAAAGTAATTATGAGGTGATTTAAAAATCCTTGTGAACTTAGTGCACCATGTTCCAATGCATAAATTACCAGTCAGCACCAGCGGCACGACGTTGTTAGCTATAAACTATAGCTCAGCACATCTCCACTCCACCCCAGACACGAGCCTCATCCGTCTTCCAGCACATCTCAACCTACGACCTACAATCACTTTCAGCAAAGAAATTCAAGTTCACCTCAAGCAGACAACTATAATTATCTTCACTATTATGAAGGGTGAACAGAGGATTAAAGAATCTGTAAACAACTAAACAAGGCACCATCAAATATATTTGGGCTGAAATAAATAAAGAATTAGGAACGTCTCAGCAGTGTGAATTTGTAGTTTTTTTCTCCTTTCTTCATAGTAATCTGCTTTGATATATTCTGCTGGAAAACACATGAAGCTCAGTGGGGGGGGGGGGTCTTAAAGCAAGACGATTGAGGTCTGGAAGTCCAGGGGGAGCGGGGGAGAGAGCGGGAGAGAAGATTAAACCTCTTTGAGGGTGACACCATGTGTGTGTGTGTGTTGGTTAGTGTGGTTGTTGTCGTGTGTGTGGTGTGGTGTGTGTGTGGTGGTGTTGTGTGTGTGTGTGTGTGTGTGTGTGTGTGTGTGTGTGTGTTGGGTGTTGTGTGTGTGTGTGTGTGTTGTGTGTGTGTGTGTGTGTGTGTGTGTGTGTGTGCACTAAAACCCTTCTCATTTAGGAAAATAGAAAACGTTGTCATCTCTGTAGTGGTGGAGGATTACATATGTTGTCTTTTGACATGTCATCTATCTACACAATAACTGATGGACCTCATGCTGTGTCTATGCTGCTGCCGCCCAGTCATAAATTACTGTTCAATACAAACAAGGTACATAGATAGAGAAGGGGACTGGAACTATCTCTTCAACACACTAGATAATGCCTTACAGAGGGAAACCTAATCAACTGAGAGCGAGGGAGAGTGAGGGAGAGAGACAGAGAGGAGGAGAAGTGAGGGAAGAGAGAAGAGGAGAGAGGAAGGAGCGAGGGAGAGAGGCAGAGAGAGAGGAGGAGAGAGAGGAGGAGCGAGGGGAGAGAGACAGAGAGAGAGGATGAGCGAGGAGAGGAGAGAACAGAGAGAGAGGAAGGAGAGAGGGAGAGAGACAGAGAGAGAGAGAGAAGTGAGGGAGAGAGGACAGAGAGAGAGGAGGAGGCGAGGGAGGGAGAGACAGAGGAGAGAGAGGGGAGTGAGGGGAGAGAAGAGAGGAGAGGGGAGCGAGGGAGAGACGCAGAAGAGAGAGGAGGGAGAAAGGAGAGAGACAGAGAGAGAGGAGAGAGAAGAGGAGGAGAGGAGGAGCGAGGAGAGAAGACAGAGAGAGAGGGGAGAGGGAGGGAGAGAAGACAGAAGGAGAGAAGGAGGAGAGAATGGAGAGAGAACAGAGAGGAAGAGGAGGAGAAGGACGGAGAGAGACAGAGAGAGGAGGGGAGCGAGAGAGAAGGCACAGAGAGAAGAAGGAGGAGAGATGGAGAGGAGAGCAGAGAGAGAGGGGGAGCAGGAGAAGGCAGAGAGAGGAGGAGGAGAGAGGAGAGAGCAGACGAGAGAGGAGGAGAAGATGGAGAGAGAAGAGGAGAAGGGCAGAGGCGAGGGAGAGAGACAGAGAGAGAGGGAGGGGAGAGATGGAGAGAGACAGAAGGAGAGAGAGGGAGAGGCGAGATATGACGAGGCGGGGGAGAGAGAGAGCAGAGAGAGAGGAGAAGTGAAGGAGGAGAGAGACAGGAGAGAGAGGAGGGAAGTGGAAGAGAGACAGAGAGAGAGGAGGAGGAGAGCTGAGAGAGACAGAGAGGAGACGAGTCGGAGAAGGATGTGAGAAAAAGAAAGAGTTCAGTGCATTAGCAGTCGGAGCACTTAGCGTGTGGATACCATTCATTATTCATTACTAATTCACCATGTATAGTAATTAAAAACAACAGCTCGGTTCCAAAATGGAAAGTGCTATTATAGTAACAATGATTTTTCTCACATCATTCTAAAGAATTTCTGTTTCAATCAGTGCAATCAAGCCTCAACTTTGGTGATTAATTAAGCATATTAGCAGCACTTCAGATGAATCTTCATAAATGTGAACACTTGTAAAATGGAAGGATTGACATTATGTGTGTGAAATGTAAAAAAAAATCAACCCAATAGTGAGAGGTTCTCTCGTGGTGTTGAATTGTTCCTCTGTTTGAATCTTCACCTAATTCACATAATCTGCACTGGTGAATCACATTGGTGCATTTGTTCTCTCTCTCACGAGAAGAGAGAAAGAGTGTAGAGTGAGAGCAGAGAAAAAGCAATGTAGAGTTATGGCTGCTGGACAGGAGCTCTTTCTCTCCCCTCTCTCCTCTCGTCCCGTTTTCTCTCTCCCTCCTCTCTCGGATCCCGTCTCGTCTTCTTCTCTCTTTGCCTGGGTGCAAAATGTAGGCGCTCATCCCCTGAATACAGATGGCATTACACAAGCAATCTTGTAAAGAGCTGAGATGCACTGACGTGCTGGTGGCTGGAGCGGCCAGAGTCCAGCTCCAATGCCTTGCCATGCCAAGCCCCTACAGWGCCTTCAGAAAGTATTCATACCACTTGACTTMTTCCACATGTTGTTGTTGTTACAGCCTGAATTCAAAATGGATGACATAGATTTTGTTTCTYTCACCCATCTACACACAATACCCCATAAAAACAMGTTTTTAGAAATGCTTGCACATTTATTGAAAATGAAATACAGAAATKTAATTTACATAATTATTTACAYCCMTTTGCTATGCCACTCCAAATTGAGCTCAGGTGCATCCAATTTATTTTGATTATCCTTGAGATGTCACCACAACTTGATTGAAGTCCACCTTGTTTAGACATGATTTAGAAAGAAACACACCTGYCTATATATGGTCCCACTATAAGATCTCACAGCTGACAGCGCATGTCAGAGCAGAAACTAGACCATGAAGTCCAAAAAACTGTCCGTAGATCTCCGAGAGAGAACTGTGATGAYAGGCATATATCTGGGGAAGGGTGGGGAACAATTTCTCGAGTGTTGAACGTTTCCAAGAGCACAGTGGTCTCTATCATTGGGAAAATAAATCAATAATGGAAATACCCTGAATCTGCCTAGAGCTGGCAGTCCTACCAAACTGAGCAACCCGGCAAGGAAGACGTTGGTGTCCAAGAACCCAATGACCACTCTGACAGAACTACGAAGCTCCTTGGCTGAGATGGGAGAACCTGCCAGAAGGACAACAGTCTCTATAGCACTTCACCAATCGGGGCTTTATGGGAGAGWSGCCAGACGGAAGCCACTTCTGAGAAAAAGGCACATTACAGGATGCCTGGAGTTTGCAAAAAGGCCCGTGAAAGACTCAGAGCATATGACAAAATATTGTGGTGTGATGAGACAAAAATTGAACTATTTGGCCAGAATGCAAAGCGCTRTGCCTGGAAAAAACAGGCACAGCACATCACCCATCTAACACCATCCCTACTGTGAAGCATGGTGGTGGCAGCATCATGTTATGTTGATGCTCTTCAGTGGCAGGGACTGGGGGACTGGTAAGGATAGAGGGAACAATGAATGGTGCCACACACAGGCAACCCCTTGATGAGAACCTGCTTCAGATCCAGACATCCTCAAGACGACTCAAAGCTGATCCAGACATCCCCAAGATGACTCAAAGCTGATCCAGACATCCCCAAGATGACTCAAAGCTGATCAGACATCCCCTAGACGACTCAAAGCGATCCAGACATCCCAAGAACTCAAAGCCGATCCAGACATACCCAGACGACTCAAAGCTGATCCAGACATCCCCTAGACGACTCAAAGCTGATACAGACATCCCCAAGATGGACTCAAAGCTGATCCAGACATCCCCAAGACGACTCAAAGCTGATCCAGACATCCCCTAGACAACTCAAAGCTGATCCAGACATACCCTAGACGACTCAAAGCTGATCCAGACATCCCCTAGACGACTCAAAGCTGATCCAGACATACCCTAGACGACTCAAAGCTGTAATAGCCACCAAAGGTGATTCTACTAAGTATTGACTCAGGGGGTGAATAC
>NW_019943965.1:129299-155261 GCF_002910315.2 Salvelinus sp. IW2-2015
CGCAGATTGCAAATGTCCGCAGACGCGGGAGAAGATGTTACATTCCAACAGGACAATGACCCCAAGCATACAGCCAAAGCAACGCTGGAATGGCTTCAGATCAAGAATGTGAAAGTCCTTGAGTGGCAGCCAAAGCCCAGACTTGAATCCCATGGAAAATCTGTGGAAAGACATTCAAGATTTGCTGTCACTGCCATCCCCATCTAAACTTAACAGAGCTTGAGAAAATACCACAAACCAGATGACTCAAAGCTGATCCAGACATCCCCAAGATGACTCAAAGCTGATCCAGACATCCCTAGACGACTCAAAGCTGATCCAGACATCCCAGACGACTCAAAGCGATCAGACATCCCAAGATCAAAGCTGATCCAGACATCCCCAAGACGACTCAAAGCTGATCCAGACATCCCTAGACGACTCAAAGCTGATCCAGCATCCCCTAGACGACTCAAAGCTGATCAGACATCCCCAAGACGACTCAAAGCTGATCCAGACATCCCTAGACGACTCAAAGCTGATCCAGACATCCCCTAGACGACTCAAAGCTGATCCAGACATCCCCTAGACGACTCAAATGATCAGACATCCCCTAGACGACTCAAAGCTGATCCAGACATCCCCTAGACGACTCAAAGCTGATCCAGACATCCCCAAGACGACTCAAAGCTGATCCAGACATCCCCTAGACGACTCAAACTGATCCAGACATCCCCAAGACGACTCAAAGCTGATCCAGACATCCCCAAGACGACTCAAAGCTGATCCAAGCATCCCAGACGACTCAAAGCTGATCCAGACATCCCCTAGACGACTCAAAGCTGATCCAGACATCCCCAAGCAGACTCAAAGCTGATCCAGACATCCCCTAGACGACTCAAAGCTGATCCAGACATCCCTAGAGACTCAAAGCTGATCCAACATACCCTAGACGACTCAAAGCTGATCCAGACATCCCCTAGACGACTCAAAGCTGATCCAGACATACCCTAGACGACTCAAAGCTGTAATAGCCACCAAAGGTGATTCTACTAAGTATTGACTCAGGGGTGTGAATATTATGTCAATTAGATTTCTGTATTTATTTTTCAATACATTTACTAAGATTTCTAAAAACATGTTTTCACTTTGTCATCTCATATCTCTCTCGTTTATGTCAATTAGATTTCTGTATTTATTTTTCAATACATTTACTAAGATTTCTAAAAACATGTTTTCACTTTGTCATTATGGGGTATTGTTTGAAGATGGGTGAGAAAATAAAATATTTAATACATTTTAAATTCAGGCTGTAACAACAAAATGTGGAATAAGTCAAGAGGTGTGTAATGGTTTCTGCAGGCACTGTAAGCTGGAGCGCCCCAGCAGCCAAGCCCCCCAGCAGCCAAGCCCCCCAGCAGCCAAGCCCCCTAGCCTATGAAGTGTGAAATAAGCCCATGTTTATGTAACCTTCGTTTTCAGCGTCCACATGACTTATGTTCTTCTATGCGTCTTATATGCTATTTGCAGAGGTTATAGGTTCCTTATTCGGCATTGCAGTTTAAGCTTGTTGAATAACAAGAATTAAGTATTAGCTACAGTAATATTTGACAAGCACTCAACAAATGCCTGATTTGCAACTTATTAGAATTTCATAAGCAGATTCCTACGTACCACAGCAACAATAAAGTGTGTGTACAAGTATTCTCTCCTCTGACATCGCCCACAAGTGTTATCTTTATAAGATACAGTCATCTTTCCTCCTGCACACGTCCCTCGTGGCCCTCATAGCTGCTCGTCCCCCTGTCCAGCACTGACTGGCTCCATGTTGCAGAAAAGGCCTGTCGTGTCTCCTTGATCCTGGGTCATGAACACAGCCTCATCTGAAGAGGGACCTTTAAACACGGCTCTGTTTGATTAGACACCCTTCTGTTCCCCAGCCCAGGCTAACAGGGTTGTATTCATTTGGCACCGAATGGAAGAAAACGGAATGAAACAGGAAGCGAACACCAGAAGCAGTCCAATGAGAGATACTAGTTTTTGTTCTCTGTTGTAAAAAGATTTGCTACGTGTTCCCKAATGAATAAGACCCAGATAATATGGCCACACAAAGAGACCGTCCATTTCCTTTTCTCTGATAAATCCCCTTAAATGAGAAAGTGACTGCATTGCTGCAGGGAACATAGTAACTGGATCAATGATACAAGAAAACAACATTTGCATMAATTTATTATGGCAGAAAAAGAATCAAAGCAGTGTTTATGAATCCCGGKGCATTTGGAGCAGCCCCCTCTTGTTCTTCACACATCTAATTTGCTCATGMATATTACAACATGCACCATTTGGCTCATGAATATGATATCGCCRGGACTGGGAGTCCCCGTAATCAACAATCTAGTCAACGTCTGCTAGTGGCTTTCTAGATATGAGGCCCGGTTCTCTCTCTCTCTCTCCTGTGTATTARTCTGATCACAACCATTGTTGTTGACTTGCTATTGCTACGGTAGATCCAATATGTATGTATACATGCATTGTAATCAGTGCCTTTTCATGTCTACTTTTAATTGCATTCATGTTTATCTGTCATCTAATGATGATAAAGACCTTTCATGACCAGACAAGGGAATGAGTCTCCCAAACCTACCGTACTAGATCAGTGTTGACCAATCCATGTCTCCCAAACCTACCGTACTAGATCAGTGTTGACCAATCCATGTCTCCCAAACCTACCATGCTAGATCAGTTTTGACCAATCCATGTCTCCCAAACCTACCGTACTAGATCAGTGTTGACCAATCCATGTCTCCCAAACCTACCGTGCTAGATCAGTATTGACCAATACCATGCACTCCTCATCCAGGCCTCGTACACAGGCTCGATGTGCACTCACTGGACTCTAACCACACACTCACACACACCACGCTGACACACATTGACACACACACACATACTACACTGACACACACACACAGCTGACACACAAGTGTTACTCTCTGTTTATTACCTATGCGTAGTCACTTTACCTCTATCCTACATGTATAGTACATATTACCTCAATTACCTCGACTACCCTGTACCCCCGCACATTGACTCAGTCCCGGTACCCCCTGTATATAGTCTCGTTACTGTTATTTTATTGTGTTACTATTTTTCCTTTAGTTTATTTAGCAGATTTGTCAGACTTTTTTGGGAGGAAATTGTTGGTTAAGGGCTCGTCCATCAGCGTTTCACAATAAGGTCTCTGCTGTATTCGGAGCATGTGTCAAATAAAACTCAGTTGGTTTGATTTGAGGATGCTCTGCACCCAACCCCTGCCCTGAAGCCGGACGATGGCAGAACTCCAACCTGCCATGTGTACCATAGCATGGCTACTCCAGAGCAACAGAGTGGAGGGCTAAGTATGTCATAAAGGAATACCTGGCCAAACAAAATACTACGCAAACACACCAGCATGTATATGATTGCAAGACTATTCAATCAAAAGTGACATCGGGAAGTTTTCTGGTAAGRCTAACATTTTTCCGACTGCAATAAAGCTTGGTTTCAAATAACATGGTAAATATTGTATTAAAAGATTTAAATTAATCCAACCGTGAATTATTCTACAATGTAAGATCAGCACACAAGATAAAACAGCAAAAGGAAACATAAGCCAAGACTGCTGCAGTTTCTAACCAACCTACGCTGAACAGAACCATACGACTGATGAGGTAACCTTCCAAGGACAAGACCAGCTCAAGCAGCATACAGTAGCCCCATTTCTTTAGTCAGAAAATGATTTTCACACTTATTTTGTAGAATCTTTAAGTAGATGCAAAGCATGTCAGTGAGACCTGTCGGATTGGTCTGTTCAGAGGACATACATGAATGAAGTTAGTAATTCACTCCACATTTGATTGGTCACTATAGACCACAAATGACTGACTCCATTTCCTCATGATGAATGACTGTGAGGGAATATCTGCATGTTCACTGGAGTGGAGTTATCAAGACCATCTCTTTAAGAGTTAGGCAAACAGACAATAAAACGAGAGAGAGAAAAAGAGATGGAGAGAGTAGAGAGAGGTAAAGAAAGCGGGGTGGGATTTGTGAAATAAAAGGAGTGAGTGAACGAAAATCAGCTTTCTCCATCAACATGACAATCTATCATCGCTTTAGTTATTACTAAGAATTTCTAAAGGATTTTCCTGGTAAGAAGGAGTGTGTTCAAAGGCTTCCTACGGATATTAACAGATGAGATATGCAGACGCTTCGTGGCAAAGCCTTTTGGAGCTCTTAAGCATTAGCAGTTTTGAAGCAGAGGCATCTCCTACTAAAATAGCTTCATCTCCTACTAAATATTAGCTGTATTTTTTCAGAGGCATCTCCTACTAAAATAGCTGTATTTTATCAGAGGCATCTCCTACTGAAATAGCTGTATTTTATCAGAGTCATCTCCTACTAAAATAGCTGATTTTATCAGAGTCATCTCAACTAAAATAGCTGTATTTTATCAGAGGCATCTCCTACTGAAATAGCTGTATTTTATCAGAGTCATCTCCTACTAAAATAGCTGTATTTTATCAGATCATCTCCTACTAAATAATGCTGTATTTTATCAGAGGCACTCTCCTACTGAAATAGCTGTATTTTATCAGAGGCATCTCCTACTAAAATAGCTGTATTTTATCAGAGTCATCTCCTACTAAAATAGCTGTATTTTATCAGGTCATCTCCTACTAAAATAGCTGTATTTTATCAGAGGCATCTCCCACTGAAATGGCTGTATTTTATCAGAGGATCTCCTACTGAAATAGCTGTATGTTATCAGAGGCATCTCCTACTGAAAATAGCTGTATTTTATCAGAGGGATCTCCTACTAAAATAGCTGTATTTTATCAGAGTCATCTCCTACTAAATAGTTGTATTTTATCAGAGGCATCTCCTACTGAAAATAGCTGTATTTATTCAGAGGCATCTCCTACTGAAATAGCTGTATTTTATCAGAGGCATCTTCTACTGAAATAGCTGTTATTTTATCAGAGGGATCTCCTACTAAAATAGCCGATATTTTATCAGAGGCATCTCCTAATGAAATAGCTGTATTATCAGAGGCATCTCCTACTGAATAGCTGTATTTTAATCAGAGGCATCATCTACTGAAATAGCTGTATTTTATCAGAAGACATCTCCTACTGAAATAGCTGTATTTTATCAGAGGCATCTCCTACTGAAAAAGCTGTATTTTATCAGAGGCATCATCTACTAAATAGCTGTATTTTATCAAGAGCATCTCCTAATGAAATAGCTGTATTTTTATCAGAGGCATTCCTACTGAAATAGCTGTATTTTATCAGAGCATCATCTACTGAAATAGCTGTATTTTATCAGAGCATCTCCTACTAACATAGCTGTATTTATCAAGGCATCTCCTACTGAAAGCTGTATTTTATCAGAGGCATCTTTCTACTGAAATAGCTGTTAGTTATTTATCAGAGACATCTTTCTACTGAAATAGCTGTATTTTATCAGAGGCATTCTTCTACTGAAATACGCTGTATTTTATCAGAGGCATCTTCTACTGAAATACTGTATTTTATCTGGAGCACTGTTGGATTCTGTCATGTGTGAGGAGTGTGATTAGGTAGGCAGAAAGGTGCCAACCAGGGCTTGTTGGTGGGTTGGTTGATTTACACTGTAGCTACGCTCTATTGGTCAAAGCTTCTGCCATACAGAGGAAGATTCTATACCTGCAGTGACTCAGTGAATGGGTGCGTTTCAGATGCACACATTCTGCGCAGGTCTGCGCAGGACATCAGATGTTTGCAGTAATTAGAGAAATGTTTGAAGTATCAGGAAGCACATCAATATGATGATCTTCTAAACTCCTCAGGCCTGCATACTGTGACTCTGTGTTTTTGGAACGCACTCATTAGATGAGCCCTTGAGATTCCATCCACGGAATCAGTGAGAGAGAGGAGGAAGTTCAGTGTTTCTCTGACCTAACTTTCCCAGAATCTCAAAAATATAAACATCAATGGTTGGAGGCGTGGGGCGGTTCTGACGCAAAACACGCTTATTCTATATCCTGGTTATAACTACGTTCCTGTGAAAAGGTCTCATTCTATATCCTGGTTCATAATCTACGTTCCTTGAGAAAGGTCTCATTCTATATCTGGTTCATATACTACGTTCCTATGAGAAGTCTCATTCTATAGCCTGGTTCATATACTACGTTCCTTGAAAAGTCTCATTCTATATCCTGGTTCATATACTACGTTCCTATGAGAAGTCTCATTCTATAGCCTGGTTCATATCTACGTTCCTATGAGAAGTCTCATTCTATAGCCTGTTCATATACTACCTTCCTATGAGAAGTCTCATTCTATATAACCTGCGTCATATACTACGTTCCTATGAAAAGTCTCATTCTATACCTGGTTCATATACTACAGTTCCTATGAGAAGTCCATTCTATGCCTGTTCATATACTTACGTTCCTATGAAAGTCTCATTCTATTAGCCTGGTTCATATACTACGTTCCTTGAAAAGTCTCATTCTATATCTCGTTCTTACTACGTTCCTGTGAAAAGTCTCATTCTATAGCCTGGTTCAATACTACGTTCCTATAAGAAGTCTCATTCTATAGCCTGGTTCATATTCTACGTTCCTGATGAAAAGTCTCATTTCTATATCCCTGGTTCATATACTACGTTCCTATGAGAAGTCTCATTCTATATCCGGTTCATATACTACGTTCCTATGAAAAGTCTCATTCTATAGCCTGGTTCATATACTCGTTCCTATGAGAAGTCTCATTCTATAACCTGGTTCATATACTACGTCCTATGAGAAGTCTCATTCTATAGCCTGGTTCATATACTACGTTCCTATGAAGAAGTCTCATTCTAATGCCTGGTTATAATACTACGTTCCTATGAGAAGTCCATTCTATATCCTCGTTCATATACTACGTTCCTGTGAAAAGTCTCATCTTAGCCTTTCATATACTACGTTCTATGAGAAGTCTCATCTATAGCCTGGTTCATATATATACGTTCCTGTGAAAAGTCTCATTCTATATTCTGGTTCATATACTACATTCCTGTGAGAAGTCTCATTCATATCTTCTGGTTCATATACTACGTTCCTGTGAAGAACCTCATTCTATATTCCTGTTCATATATACTACGTTCCTATGAAAGTCTCATTCTATAGCCTGGTTCATATACTACGTTCCTATGAGAAGTCTCATTCTATAGCCTGGTTCATATACTACGTTCCTATGAGAAGTCTCATTTCTATAGCCTGGTTCATATTACTACGTTCCTATGAAAAGTTCTCAATTTCTATAGCCTGGTTCATATTTACTATCGTTCCTATGAGAAGTCTCATTCTATAGCCTGGTTCATATACTACGTTCCTATGAGAAGTCTCATTCTATAGCCTGGTTCATATACTACGTTCCTATGAGAAGTCTCATTCTATATCCTGGGTTCATATACTACGTTCCTATGAGAAGTCTCATTCTATAGCCTGTTCATATACTACGTTCCTATGAGAAGTCTCATTCTATATCCTGGTTCATATACTACGTTCCTATGAGAAGTCTCATTCTATAGCCTGGTTCATATACTACGTTCCTATGAGAAGTCTCATTCTATAGCCTGGTTCATATACTACGTTCCTATGAGAAGTCTCATTCTATAGCCTGGTTCATATACTACGTTCCTATGAGAAAAGTCTCATTCTATAGCCTGGTTCATATACTACGTTCCTATGAGAAGTCTCATTCTATAGCCTGGTTCAATATACTACGTTCCTATGAGAAGTCTCATTCTATACCTTGTTCATATACTACGTTCCTATGAGAAGTCTCATTCTATAGCCTGGTTCATATACTACGTTCCTATGAGAAGTCTCATTCTATAGCCTGGTTCATATACTACGTTCCTATGAGAAGGTCTTCATTCTATAGCCTGGTTCATATACTACGTTCCTATGAGAAGTCTCATTCTATAGCCTGGTTCATATTACTACGTTCCTATGAGAGTCTCATTCTAATAGCCTGGTTCATATACTACGTTCCTATGAAAAGTCTCATTCTATACCTGGTTCATATACTACGTTTCCTATGAGAAGTCTCATTCTATATCGCTGGTTCATATACTACGTTCCTATGAAAGTCTCATTCTATACCTGGTTCATATACTACGTTCCTTGAAAAGTCTCATTCTATACCTGGTTCTATATACTACGTTCCTATGAAAGTCTTCATTCTATATCCTGGTTCATTATACTACGTTCCTTGAAAATCTCATTCTATACCTGGTTCATATACTACGTTCCTGTGAAAAGTCTCATTCTATATCCTGGTTCATATACTACGTTCCTGTGAAAAGTCTCATTCTATATCCTGCGTTCATATATACTACGTGTCTCCTGTGAAAAGTCTCATTCTATATCCTGGTTCATATACTACGTTCCTTGTGAAAGTCTCATTCTATATCCTGGTTCATATACTACGTTCCTGTGAAAAGTCTCATTCTATATCCTGGTTCAATATACTACGTTCCTGTGAAAAGTCTCATTCTATATCCTGGTTCATATACTACGTTCTGTTGAAAAGTTCTCATTCTATAATCCTGGTTCATATTTACTACGTTCCTGTGAAAAGTCTCATTCTATAATCCTGGTTCATATACTACGTTCCTGTGAAAAGTCTCATTCTATTATCCTGGTTCATATACTACGTTCCTGTGAAAAGTCTCATTCTATATCCTGGTTCATATACTACGTTCCTGTGAAAAGTCTCAACGCATTATGACATACAATCTACCGGTTGGTTCTACGTAAAGTGTTACCATAGTATTTTCCGGTCCTTGTCAACAACCCTCTGAACTGTGTCCCTCTCTGGGATAAGAAGCCATCTGTAAAGTTTAAACCACATTAGACAGAAAGCTAACATCACAGACAACGAGACAGGCCTGGCTTCTTCACGTTTAGCATGCTAACTTTGATTTAAATGTCAGGATTGCAGAGTGACAGGTTGCGGAACTGGCTGAATAATCCTCTTTCAAGAGCACGAAACCATGACGATCCTGACTGCCACAGTGGCTGGAATACTGAGAAGAGTTGCATCGGTCTGGCCGGCTGATACGTTGGTCCAACTCATTCACAAGCAGTCAACTTCATCCAGATGTGGCTAGCTGTCTCCAGACCAGACACAGACATATGTTTCATCAGGGGGAGGGTGGTTCAGTAACCATCCACCAAGACTGGATGGGCAGGAGGTTAGGGGCTAAATCAGGGTCAGTGCTCTGTGATATTGGGGAAGCCCCACTTCAGAAGGACAGAACGGTTGATTAGGGTTTGAGCAGGAGACACAAGGTGAGGGAGATCGTTGTTTACTAGAAAGGAGGGACACAGACAAACAGACACACACAGATACACAGACACTCATAAACATGCACAGACACACACTCACGCACACACACACTGTGGAATTTCTCTTCAGTAGATCCCTCCACTGAAACATTATTCAACATCAATTCTGTACAGTACGAGTCCAACAGAAAAGTTAATGATCTGCACAAATGGATCAGCATTTTTGCCATTGACAAAAGTCCAAGACAGTCAGAAATGAACATTCATGAACATTTTATTTCCTCGGCTTGCAGTCGTATAACACTCAATGGAAGCAGGCAGCAGCTGCCTRCTGGAAGCAGAGTTGGGAGACATTTGAGTGATGCATGTCAATTGCTAGCCTGGTTACACCACTGAACACTGCAGCATTCCAGTGTGGTTTAAACAGGCTAGTCAATATAGTCACCAAAGGTTTATCCAAGTCAAAGGTATTTAAATCCGAGCCTGGAGATCCGATGTACTGCTGGTTGTCTTATCTACCTGATAATTAATTGCACTCACCTAGTGTCCTGGTGTCCCAGGTCTAAATCTGTTCCTGATTAGAGGGGAACAATGGAAATCAGCAGTGTTTGTTTTCACATTAAAGGACCCTAACAGTGGCTGTCTGACAGCAAGGCTCATATACTGTAACCATGCATGGCTATATCAACATATGCACCATTTTTATAAGTCAGGAATATAGATGATTCATTTAGAAAGATTGTCAATATTAGTGCTGTCAAATTGTAGGGGGCAGATACGATCCTTGTATTCCGGACATGCACTGGATGGGCACTGTTAGTGGGCTGATTGTTGCAGGATTGACACGCTCAAAAATGTATGATCTTTTATTCGAGCAAGATGGAACCAAAGGCACTTTCTCTACTGGGTCGTTCCACTAAATGATGCCCTTTGCATCCCTTTGATATTTTAAGTAGAAATTGTGCACCAATGTTGGATTAAAAGCCTGTTATTCAATTAAGTGCCCTTTAATGAACACCACATGGAGATTAATAAATCTGACTTTTTTATATGAATAAAGACTTGCTAATGTGGCAAAATTCTGCATTTTGAAATGTCCTCCATGCACCTCTGTAACTTCCAGAAAGATTGTAACCTACTTAACCATACATATCTCCAAGTTTTCACCATCATGGTAAAGCCTAGTTATTTTGTTGCTTTGATAAAGTAATTTCCGAGATTATTATTTACAGTGAGCTCCAGAAGTATTGGCCGTGACATGTTTTTTTTGGTGTCTATGTACTCCAGCACTTTGGATTTGAAATGGTACAATGACTGTGCAGACTGTCAGCTTTCATTTGAGGTATTTTCATCCATATCAGGGGAACCGTTTTGAATTACAGCACTTTATGTACATAGTTCCCCATTTTAGGGGACTAAAAGTATTGGGACAAATTCACTTATCAGTATGTGTATTTAAGTAGTCAAAAATGTTGAATTTGTTCACAATTCCTAGCATGCATTGACTCATCAAGCTTGTCACTCCACAAACTTGTTGGATGCATTTACTGTTAGTTTTGGTTGGTTTCAGAAAATGTTGTGCCAATAGAAATTAATGTAAATAATGTTTGTGTAATTTTGGAGTCACATTTATTGTAAATAAGAATATAACATGTTTCTAAACATTTCTACATGAATGTGGATGCTACTATGATTACGGATAGTCCTGAATGAATCGTGAATAATGATGATTGAGAAAGTTAGAGGCACAAATATCATGCCTCCAAGACATGCTAACCTTCACCATTACAACAAGGGGTAGCATTTTAAATCACCCCAAGACATGCTAACCTCTCACATTACAATTAACAGGGGAGGTTAGCTTTTAAATCATAACCCCAAGACATGCTAACCTCTCACCATTACAATTACAGGGGAGGTTAGCTTTTTAAATCATACCCCAAGACATGCTAACCTCTCACCATTACAAATCAGGGAGGTTAGTTTTTAAATCTACCCCCAAGACATGCTAACCTCTCACCATTACAATTACAGGGAGGTCAGCTTTTTAAATCATACCCCAAGACATGCTAACCTCTCACCATTACAATTACAGGGGAGGTTAGCTTTTTAAATCATACCCCAAGACATGCTAACCTCTTCACCATTAACAGGGGAGGTTGCTTTTTTAAATCATACCCCAAGACATGCTAACCTCTCACCATTACAATTACAGGGGAGGTTAGCTTTTTAAATCATACCCCAAGACATGCTACCTCTCACCATTACATAACAGGGGAGGTTAGCTTTTTAAATCATACCCCCAAGACATGCTAACCTCTCACCATTACAATAACAGGGGAGGTTAGCTTTTTAAATCATACCCCCAAGACATGCTAACCTCTCACCAGTTACAATCAGGGGAGGTTAGCTTTTAAATCATCCCCCAAGACATGCTACCTCTCACCATTACATAACAGGGGGTTAGCATTTTTATCATCCCCCAAGAATGCTCCTCTCACATTTCAATAACAGGGAGGTTAGCATTTTAAATCATACCCCAAGCATGCTAACCTCTCACCATTACAATAACAGGGGAGGTTGCATTTTAAATCATACCCCAAGACATGCTAACCTCTCACATAACAGGGGAGGTTTGCATTTTAATCATACCCCAAGACATGCTAATCTCACCATACAAACAGGGGAGGTTAACATTTTAAATCATACCCCAAGACATGCTAACCTCTCACCATTACAATAACAGGGAGGTTAGCATTTTAAATCATACCCCAAGACACTGCTAACCTCTCACCATTACAATAACAGGGGAGGTTAGCATTTTAAATCATACCCCCAAGACATGCTAACCTCTCACCATTACAATAACAGGGGAGTTACATTTAAATCATACCCCCAAGACATGCTAACCTCTCACCATTACTAACAGGGGAGGTTAGCATCATTATTGTATCATCCAGTGGTGGAGACAGAGCCAAAACAACAAAAATGTGTCACTGCCCCAGTAGTTTTGGAGCTCACTGTATTCATGTGATTAGTGACTAATTTGAAGGTTAAAAACAACACCGGCCCTCATTTTAAGGTCAACCTGTTCTGTAAACTGAACTCTCGTTTTAATATGTGAAACTATTCCTTTTAAATAATTTCTTTCAAGAGAAATATTAAATCTAATAGTCAAATGGTGTGTAAACCTGGTGAGCACCATTTTCTGGTGGCAAACTGAAGGTCGAGCATAACACAGCAACCCTATTACTCATAGCAGACAGCAAAACAAAAATCTACAATTTCTTTCTTTTTTTTTACAAGCTTCCATTCATCCTGTCACAGTGGATTTATGCTGATTAAAGATGAAATCGTCAACTCTGTTACAGTCAACCCTGTTACTTTATTTGGCACTTAATAGGCACTTACTATAGTCATTTTTATTTAACCTCTTGAGATAGGGAAACTATTTTTTAACATATAAAATTGTTACGCCCCTTTTTTTCAATTTTCACCTAAAATGACATACCCAAATCTAACTGCCTGTAGCTCAGGCCCTGAAGCAAGAATATGCATATTCTTGGTATCATTTAAAGGAAACACTTTGAAGTTTGTGGAAATGTGGAAAGATGAGGGAGATATAACACAATAGATCTGGTAAAAGATAATACAAGAAAAAACCAAACGTTCTTTTGTATTTTTGTACCATCATCTTTGAAATTCAAGAGAAAGGTCATAATGTATTATTCCAGCCCAGGTGCAATTTAGATTTTGCCACTAGATGGCAGCAGTGTATGCGCAACGTGTTAGACTGATCCAATGAACCATTGCAATTCTGTTCAAAATGTTGTATCAAGACTGCCCAAATGTGCCTAGTTTGTTTATTAATAACTTTTCATGTTGAAAATTGTGCACTCTCCTCAAACAATAACATGGTATTCTTTCACTGTATACTACTGTAAATTGGACAGTGCAGTTAGATAACAAGAATTTAAGCTTTCTGCCAATATCATATATGTCTATGTCCTAGAAATGTTCTTGTTACTTACAACCTTATGCTAATCCCATTAGCCTACGTTAGCTCAACCGTCCTGTGGAAGGGATATCGATCCCGAAGAAGTTAACGACAGAATGAATGACATTTTTTATGACAGAATGTTAAAATGATGTGAAAACAAAATAAATTATATCTCAAAGGCATGGACTACAGTAGAAGTATGAGACAGGTATATCGACTACAGTGAGTATGGGCAGTATATGACTATAGTACAAGCATGAGGCAATGCATACTAATAAAGTAACAGTCATGTATCAACTACAGTAGAATATGAGGCAGTGTATCAACTCAGCAGAAGTATGAGGCAGTGTATGGACTCAGTAGAATATGAGGCAGTGTATTGACTACAGTAGAATATGAGGCAGTGTATCAACTACAGTAGAAGTATGAGGCAGTGTATGGACTACAGTAGAATATGAGTCGTATAGCTAAGTAAGTTGAGAGCAGTGTATCAACTACAGTAGAATATGAGGCAGTGTATCAACTACTTAGACAGTATGAGGCAGTGTCAACTACAGTAGAGTATGAGCGAGTATGAGTGAGCGTGTATCGACTCATGCAGTATGAGGCAGTGTGTACAGACTAGAAGGATGAGGCAGTGTATCAACTACAATTAGAAGTATGAGGCAGTGATATGGACTACTTTGAAAGTATGAGGCAGTGTATGACTACATTGAAGTATGAGGCAGTGTATCACTACAGTGAAGTATGAGCAGTGTATCGACCAGTAGAATGATGACGTAAACAGTAGAAGTATGAGGCGTGTATCGACTACAGTAGAAGTATGAGGCAGTGTATCGACTACAGTAGAAGTATGAGGCAGTGTACTCACTACAGTAGAAGTATGAGGCAGTGTATCGACTACATTGAAGTATGAGGCAGTGTATCAACTACAGTAGAAGTATGATGCAGTGTATCGACTACAGTACGATAATGAGGCAGTTAGCGACGTACAGTAAGGTATGGCAGTGTATCGACTACAGTAGAAGTATGAGGCAGTGTATCGACTACAGTAGAAGTATGAGGCAGTGTATCGACTCAGTAGAAGTATGAGGCAGTGTATCACTACAGTAGAAGTATGAGGCAGTGAGGACCCATGTGTCACTTCCTCTTAGTTCAACTCCTCCAGTATGAGAGACATAGCATGGTCATATTGTACTTAGTGCATATATTTTTCTAAACAGCATGCAGTATTGTTAGTACAATACTGTAAATACCTTCAGTAAACTGTAGGTAATAGTTACATTCTGACACAGCCCCCCAGTGTGAATATAGCCCCCCATGTAATCTACAGTATTATTCACTGACAATGCTGACCAAGATCTTCACAAGCCTCCACTGGAGGACACTGATGTTAGCCCAATGTTTATGAATGACCTTTAAGAGAAAGTTCATCCTTTCAATAACAAATGAATGGGGAAGATTGGCCACACTATTAGATGCGTATCAATCTTTCTGACTCATTTAGGATTGAGGCTTGGACATTTCTCTAAATGAATATCATGTGATCTAGGCCACAGGCGGTGTGGAATACCAACTCAGCTCGACATGAGAACGCTTTTGAGAAATAGAACATCACACAACATTTATGAACTTCTATGTCATCCAAACCAAATCTTGCAGATCATTCAAGCCAGACCTTGATACTTCATATATTTGAAGATGCTTTAGGCCAGAAGTCAGTGAGAAACTCAGACTGTGATCTAGTCGATAAATCAAGGCATTAGACTGTGAAATGTAACATGTATTGATTCCATGCTCACAGGACCCAACAGACGTGCACTTCACACCATGGTGCAATCTGCTTCCATGACTCGCACTGCTAAACATATTCAGTGCTGTGGCATAGTAACAGTCAGTTTCAGGTTGAAGTAATACAAGCAGAAGACCAACAGTTACATCATAGTGATTAGTTAAACATGACTAATTTAAAGTGGTAATTACGCATATAGCAGACATTCCATTATTGAAAGAAATTTAAATGGGATTTAAGGTAATGTGTGCCTTTGAAAACTGATAGGGTTTCCAATTTCCAGCATAAGCCAAAAGTAAATATTCATTCTTCTTGAGCTGCTCTGTCTTTTGGCAAATGTGAATATGCAACAACATGTGAGATAATATACTTCATGCATATTGAATGAATGTTTCGGAAGAAACAATGTTTCCAGTGAGAAACCATTGAAATGAAAGTCCATGCCAATTTGAACATTCATGTTTTCCCAATGCACCGTGCCTTTTAAACCTGCATGAACATGGCCGACAGGTTCATGGTTTTATAATGGAGAAACTTACATCAACACAGTATTACTATCTAAAGAATGTTGCTTTCATGTTCTGAGTAATATGCTTTCATGCTCGGTAAATCTTTATAGGAGGCCTACAAGGTATCGCCCTCCAGTAACCTAACGCGGGTAGGATTTTCAGCACCGCCTTCCAATGGACAGCTCACATCAACACCGGAACTGTATTAACTCACCCAAGCGTGACGCCCCGTTGAGGCAACCGCAGCTATAATATAACACCCACTAGTTAGAATCTGAATCAGCACCAAATGACATAACTCCTGGTTAGACATCATGCTCCCTTCTGGTCAACAGTGCTCGGGAATCCGATTGGGGGAAATCAACACTAATGCACCTCCATCACATTCCATTAGCAGCTGTGCCACAYGAAGAGCACTGGGGTTGAGACACAAGCAGTCTCATGTGGGCTGACACTCCGCTCGAGTCAATTGCTTTGAACGTCATAAATATCACGGTGGATTTAACATGCACGGATACAGAGTTAGTGGATAAAAGCTAATTGGGGGGCCTAGTCAGTTGATAAATATTACTCAAAACATCCTAAATCTATGAAACCCTATTGTAGAACTCACCTGAGGAATTTGGTGGGTCAATCTGGTGGCCCCCGTGCTGCAAATGTGTCATTACTAAGCGGCATGACGAACCACACCTGAGCTGAATATGAATGACCATATGACGTATCTAGCAACATTGGTATAATGGCTATACAGGGATTTACAGAATCCCGAATCTACCTAAACACACTGTCTCACCAYACGGTTTAGGCCATACCCCATCATTAAATAAATAAAGCCTATTATTACGTATATATTTATCTAACTACTTACTATGTCTCTTTCGGACTCTCTCTCTCTCTCTCTCTCTCTCTCTCTCTCTCTCCCTCTCTCTCTCTTAAACACACATGCACATATACACACGCGCGCGCGCGCGCGCGAGAGAGAGCTTCACATGGTTTAATTATGTCTTAAAAAATGTGAATTAACATCAACTATTGTACATGTAGCCTAAAGCGACATTATAGCGACATTATAGCGACATTAGTCCATAGCGGAAAACGGTGTCGTGTTGAACACCCAAATGACCACTCTGTCGTGTAGAGTAGCCGAGATGGATAAGAAAGATTAAAGTGTCTAACTTAATGTAGATATAAGAGGTGAATAAATCAAATAAAACATACTTACGCATTTTCTCGAAGATGTGGGATTGTGCTCAAAATGAAGCAAAAAAATCAAACACACCAGGGCCAAGGTATCCGATTGGATTGGCTGGAAGACCGATGCACAATCCTCACCCATGTGAAAGGATTCGAGGCAACCACACGTAGTCTACATCGGCAGCAGCAGAATCAAAAACGTAAGAAAACGAACCTCGAACGCAATAAAAAAAWTTACAAATGATCAAAAAGAGGTGCATGAAATTGGGATGAATCCACCATTCCTGTGGCCACAGTAGAGAAAACCCGCGGGGTGCCGGTAGCTTTTGACTTTGTATTCCGATGGGGGGAAATGCTGCCGAGTTTGTGAGAGAGCGATAAGTCTGGGGCTATTTCTTCATATAGCCCTTTCCTGTGGAACTGAACGTGGTGCCCTATATAGGATTTCTCAGTGAAATTATTCTTGAGCGTACACAGTTAATGCCATAACCCGAGATTGAAATGGACTATCCACATTTGGATTGATGTTCATCCCTTATTGGTGCAGCTCTCTGATAGCCTACTGGAGGATTTGCAGAGGTATAATGTCAGTTACCATAGAGGGTCACATGTCCAGGCAATATTCCCGAACATGATCGATGTAGCAAGCGTAAAATCKKAAAAATATATAAGTATATGCATGGATGCAGTCGAGGTGTGTACATACATACATGTCTCAAAAGGACGCAGCCATTCTTATTCGAAGGTTCTGATCCAGATTCGTCAAACAACCACTCAATGCATCCATAGCCAATTCTCAACTTGATTCCCTGAAATAACGCAGAGCCTAATACGCAAACCAATGGCATATGTAGCGCGCGGAATGTGCCTATATGCGCTCTGTAATTACTAAATATCCACCAGAAGCTGGTTTTCGATGCAGTCCGGTAGGCTACCTATTTAACATAAGGGTAACTATTTGATAACAATTTTGCGTGTCAGGGGGATTTGTGGGATCCGTGTAATATCAGCACCATCAACATTCCGTGTGTTCCATATCCACCGGGAGCCACTGGGTTCTAATCGCTCTTGCGCTTGCTGCAGTCCATGGCTCGAATAGGGAGGAGCACATGGAATTCATTAGACTGCATGGTCCGAGCTCAGCGATGTAAAAATACCACTGCCGTGTGTGGGTAGGCTAAAGACTGAAACCTCTCTAGTATTCCCTACAATCCATCTACCGACCCTCATTTGGTTACATCTCTATGAACTCATTATTATTGACTGATCAATAGCATTAACACATAAAGGCCAGAGGGAATGTGTGTGTGTGTGTGTGTGTGGTGTGTGTGTTGTGTGTGTGTGTGTGTGTGTGTGTGTGGTGTGTGTGTGGTGTGTGTGTGTGTGTGTGTGTGTGTGTGTGTGTGTGTGTGTGTGTGTGTGTGTGTTTACTTGATGAGGCAGGGTTGCCACCTACAGGCGTTTGCCCCTCTCAATTCAACTATTGACAATAATCCGTCATTTCACAGGGTTCCTGCCTAATCAAAATGATAACTTCGGTAGTCTTTAAATCACCTGCATCTGCACCTTTTACATTATAGGTAGTTGCCTTTTCAGTGACTTACAAGATGTCTGAGCGTGTAACAGGACGTCCGATTCCGGTGTGACCTCAGACAAGTGGCACGTTGTGAGAAGCTTCATAGAAATGAGACGGCAATGACTGTAGGCTGTTTGACTGAATGTTGTGTTAGAGTTGAATGGATCTAGTAGAGGCCAGAGCCATACTTACAATACATGTATTGCTCTGGTCTAGGCACATGCAATTCAACATATAAAACAGCTCTACATTGTCACTAGAAACCATTTGGTGCTCATCGTTGCAGTGAAAATGTATCATCGTAACCTGACACAAACACATAGAGAAACAGGCGCAGGCGCGGGCACACGCACACGCGTTCAGGCGATTCAGCACCGACTGAAAAGGACAGCGACGGAACCTGAATTTTGAAATTCAGCACCGCAAGACAGTGGACAGCGACTGTTTTAAGGCGCAGCCAGTCCGAGCCTAGAAGCATGATGTTATATATGCTTGTGCTTTGCTTTTAGTGTTTTGTGTAATTTATGTCTATATAGGTATGTATAGTGTACTAATTGTTTATTGATGTGTTGATGCAGGGCTCATCTGCGAAAGAGATCGTGATCTCAGCATGGTTAGATTAAAATACATGAAAGGGCTGGCAATCTTATAGAAGGCCTAGTTATGGGAGTACCAGCAACACAGAGGGAAAGTCTTAAAGCACCAGATAGAGTATTATATGTTTTCTCTTAGCCTTACTGATCAATGTCATTTTTCAAAGAGTCCACACAACCGGTTTAAATAGTTAGATTCAGTGGTGGCGTACAAGGAAAAGCTGAAAACTAGCACACAAATCAACACTATTTAATTTCACCAAATTAGATTAGATTACACTACACGTCATAAATATACTGTAATGTGGATTCATCAACACGTGCCGGGAGAGAAGTGTTTAGAACAATGTTTAAGGTGGTAATAATTGTATGTACTTTCCTTAATGTTAAAACATTAATGACGTAATGGTCACATAACCATGAAAGATTAGAACACTTTCATCTTCAGACACGGCGGATTCATTTTGATATATTTTCTTAATCAGCATTTTATGCAGGCTTTGATGAAACATGAATTTAAATTCGGAGAGATGTCTTTGAGAGCCGAAAATAAATCTAAAACGATCAGTGGGATGGATGAAATGTGACGTTGTAAAAGTGACTAGTTGCAGCAAGTATTCTTCTGAATACACCTAAGTACTGTAGTAGAACACTGTAATAAAAACTACAAGCTACTTCCTTGTCAACTGTTTTTGCTCCGAATACTTCCATTGATTTAGTTACTTGGTCAAATTAAACATCATAGAAATTCCCCTGAATGACAGCCAACATTAATATTTGGCTCCTATTTAAAAAACAACAAAAACTTTTAATACGGCTTTAACGAGGCTTTACGGGTCTTGGCAAATCCATGCTAGGGTGCCAAAGAACCTACATTAATGGATCTTATATGTGGTTTATTAAGTGGCAGTGACTGCTTCTAAAGTATGTATAAATAATCTGTGTAGTGCTTATGAAGACTTTATGAACGCTCTATAAAGATGCAATACGTTTTCGTTAGTTTGGGACCCAAATGGGAATGTGTTCTAGGTCACATCGTGGCATCAAGCACCCAACCTTTTTATTTTGGGGGGGGATCTGCTTGTTCAGTTCATCATTAACTGTGGTTCATGCGATGCTATGACAAGCCTGTTACATCATGACCATGTTAAAAGGTCATGAACAGTCTTTGATGAAATGTATGATATTTTGATGAAAACAGATGGAAGTATGATGACCAAAGTATGAAAATGACTGTTGCTTCTACATTGAATAAGTTGATCATAAAGTTACTGGTCGCCTCCACCATGTCAAACACTTAGATTCTTACTAAGGGGACAAGGTGACATCACCTTAACGCTCATTTTAATACACCAATGGTAACGTGATTTCTTTACCTAATTTAAATAAGTACTGCCTTGTAACCAATATCGGAGAAGGCATGCCTGCAGAGGGGCGTGGTATATATGGATAGACAGCAACTCTACGGGTTCCCAAATGTTACTGTAGGGTGTCAGCAAATATAATTCAAGTTTACCCTATTCATCTGTGCAAATATATTTATATGTCACCCCTTTCATCTGCGTCTGGTGTTAGCATGTTGCTGGCTAGCTAGGTCTTCAGCCAGCGTGGAACAAAAGGGGCGATGGGTTATTCAAAACGCAGACGCAGACGTCAAGTCAACACATCAGTCAGTGGTGCTGTGAACCGCGTCACAAGAGACCTGAAATGGGAGATTCATTAAAAAAAAAATGGATATCATTGATGCAATTTCAATGTTGTTTGAGTTGCTTTGTGTTTCACCAAATTAACTCGAGATGATTTAAGTGTAACACTGCTCACTGCATCCAAGTTGCTTGAAATAGGTGTTTTCAAAGAGCTGTCAGTCAAGGCGACTCATGAATTAAGCTCCCCGCCCACTCAGCCTGTCTTTTCAAACTTCCTGGAAGTTAGCCAACTGTAATTTTCAGAACCTTTAAATACCTGAAGCAGTAAACTGCCAAAATAAATGGAAGGACACAGAGGAAAGCGGCAAGTTAAAGTGTTAACAAATCCCTGAGGAAAGATGCCTTCCGTTGGGTAATCTCCTTCAGTTTGGCCCACAGCCCCTGCACTGTCACACTGCATTTGCTGTTGGCCAATGCATTGTCTGTTTCTTCCTCCTTCATCTCTTTCTATATCTGCCTATAGGAGTTTGGGATCAGCTGTCTTGAAAAAAACAAGTCTCACAGCTTTCTGGGACAAACTTCAAGAGCCAGAAAAAAAAAACTTCCAAGGATTTTCCATAGCTACTGTACCAAGGCTGTCCTTCAATTATTAAGATGGCTACCCCCAATGCACTTTTTCTCCCAGCCTTGATTGAATATTAAGTGGCCACCCCCAACATAAAGATCCATAAGATGAGGCCCATGCAGAGACTAAAGCTGAGTCGGCATCAACTCCTCTCCCGAGTCCCAGCAGAAGACGAACCCGAGCCTTTCAACAACAACTGCAGAGTATGCCTGTCACATCTGGGCTAAATTCTCTTAGGAGGGAGGAGCGATGCGGCGCTATTACCATGTCCCAGGTAATGTGGAGAGTGTCTGCGCCTCCATGTCCCTGAAGTAGGGCGATGCCTATTTCTGTCAGAGTTTGTGGTGGTTTTAAACTATTTAGTGGTTTGAAAGGATGCAAAACCCAGAAAGATAACAGAAAAACTCATTAAGTGTAGTCTATGAGTCTACAGGACAAAGCAGTTGAATCCACTGACCAGTAGTGTATAACGTAGGGCTGTCAAGAGTCCATCAGTCAATTCAAATTCACTTTTTGTCATTTTAGTGTACAATTTTTTTTATATCGTGATTCGTCACATTGTCTGAAAGCATTCAGAATACACTGAAAACATCCAAAATACAGTACATACTCATTACAGGTAAAAACACCATGCATTATCAAAACAAGTTGACATTGAAGTTAAAGAAAGGGTGCTTTATAAATTTACCAGATTTTGCGAACCGTTACTTGAGTTTGGACAAAATCAAGACGTCAATATTCTTATAATGCTTTTTCTGTATAAAAAAAATCTTAAAATTACAGCTCAATTCGAGCAAATTCTGAATTTGAGATTAATCCCGATAATCAGAAAAAATCATGCAATGAACTCAATATGTTTTAGTCGTTTTACAGCCTTAGTATAAAGGTAGAACATAATAGCATATTTACCCTTTCATTTACTTTACCATTTCAGCTGTGGCCTTAATAGAGGATATATATTTAATAATCAAACATGACTTATTGGTAATTAAGTAGGAATTAAACTGACTTGATGGGTAGACACTTATTCACTCTCCAGTTTCCTGTTCCACTGAACACACCGATACTTCAGGTTGTGAGGCCCTTGTCCTGTACAAAACTCACATACTGGATGTAAAGCACCTTGTCCTATACAAAACTCACATACTGGTGTAAAGCACCTTGTCCTATACAAAAATCACATACTGGATGTAAAGCACCTTGTCCTATACAAAACTCACATACTGGATGTAAAGCACCTTGTCCTATACAAAACTCACATACTGGATGTAAAGCACCTTGTCCTATACAAAACTCACATACTGGATGTAAGCACCTTGTCCTATACAAAACTCACATATTCGATGTAAAGCCTTGTCCTATACAAAACCCACATACTGGATGTAAAGCACCTTGTCCTGTACAAAACTCACATATTGGATGTAAAGCACCTTGTCATCATTGAGCACGTGTCATCCTTCAGCTTGCGTGTTTCTTGAGCATATGAGTAAAAAAAAATTAAATAGCTCTCATTTGCTTGTTACTCCTCAACAGAATCCTTATTATCATTTACTTGTTATTCCTCAACAGAATCATTATAATTTGTTTGTTATTCATTTACATTACATTTAAGTCATTTAGCAGACGCTCTTATCCAGAGCGACTTACAAATTGGAACGTTCATACATATTCATCCTGGTCCCCCGTGGGGAATGAACCCACAACCCTGGCGTTGCAAGCGCCATGCTCTACCAACTGAGCCACACGGGACTGTTCATAAACAGAATCCTGTCATCATTTGCTTGTTATTCCTACACAGAATCGTTATTATAATTTACTTGTTATTCCTCAACAGAATCATTATAATTTGTTTGTTATTCATAAACAGAATCCTTATCATCATTTGCTTGTTTTCCTACACAGAATTCTTATCCTCATTTGCTTGTTATTCCTACACAGAATCTTATCCTCATTTGCTTGTTATTCCTACACAGAATTCTTATCCTCATTTGCTTGTTATTCCTAAACAGAATCCTTATCATTATTTGCACTAAGCTTCATGAATCTATGACTGACTTGACACACACAGCAAGAAGACTTTGAGAGCTCGTGTCAGCCAGACTACATGACAGCCGCTGTAACTCACAAAGACACCCCAGGCCCTCATTCAATGACCCAACATCCTGTGCTTTCTACATATTTTCCACTCAATCACTTCACTCTTCAACACACAGGCAATATCCAGACAACATGAAAATACTCTTTAAGATTAAGTATTCCAGCATCTGAATTGTTTTACTCTTCTCTTGGCCTCTCTGGGATAGGCAAGGAGAAGTCAAACAATGTACATGAAGAATTATCCAAAACTCCATCTGTCTCCATGCCAATATGGATACCTGGCGCGCCGTCAAATACACTCCACCTCCCATCGACGGTGAACTTTGCTGTCCTACTGCGTTGTTTTTTCCCGAATACATTATTTTTGATTAATTGCACTGGATCCCCATTGGATTTGAATGACCTCCAAAAACTGTACTGAGTGCTGATCACATGACTTCCAGTACAGCCCCAGATTTCTACAAAGCTGGTAATGAGGCTCATTAGCATAAACATGAAGAGAGAGAAGAAGAAGAGAGGCTCTCCCTGTTGTACACTATGAGTTGTACTACTTCTGTGATTTGGGTTGGCATGTTTCGCCCACCTCTGGCTAAGTTCCTCCAGTTTCATTCCATTGCCATCCTACTTGAACTTGCTGCACGCAAAATCAAACGAGAGACGGTGAAGATGAGTGATCATGCTTCAGGGCCGTGATGACAGAGGAGGGAAGTTATAGAGAACCTTAGCGTTCCTGTCAGTTTGGTGGAAGATGACAAGTTATAGGACGACCTCAGCATTCCTGTCAGTTTGGTGGAGGATGACAAGTTATAGGACGACCTCAGCATTCCTGTCAGTTTGGTGGAGATGACAAGTTATAGACGACCTCAGCATTCCTGTCAGTTTGGTGGAGGATGACAAGTTATAGGACGACCTCAGCATTCCTGTCAGTTTGGTGGAGGATGACAAGTTATAGGACGACCTCAGCATTCCTGTCAGTTTGGTGGAGGATGTCAAACAGAAGAAAAGCAGGTCTCTGTTAGACCTGACACTTATCCCGACGTCTGTCAGTGGCTGTCACCCCAAGGCCTTCCTGAACCCGGAATGGACTCGTCCTGTCTGTCAGGTTTCATCTAGCAATGATCTCTGTTCTTTGACCTCTCTTCAACACAGAGCAGTGGAAAACAAAGGTACGAACAAAGAAAGGTCATCTCACTAGAACTGAACTTTGACCTTTATTCAACACAAAGAGAGGAAAACAAGGGAGGGACAAAGAAAGGTCATCTCACTACTGAACTGAACTTTGACCTTTATTCAACACAAAGGAGAGGAAAACAAAGGAGGGAACAAAGAAAGGTCATCTCACTACTGAACTGAACTTTGACCTTTATTCAACACAAAGGAGAGGGAAAACAAAGGTAGGGAACAAAGAAAGGTCATCTCACTACTGAACTGAACTTTTACCTTTATTCAACACAAGAGAGGAAAACAAAGGGAGGAAACAAAGAAAGGTCATCTCACTACTAAACTGAAATCAGCATTTCACCTTGAAGGCCTAACACTCTGTTGATAGCATTGCTTATTGTTGGTAGAGTGATGATACAGGCCTTGACTCTTAGGTGGTCGAGGTCTGATACTCCACTAAGAGGACCTAACCAGAGATGGGTTAGAATATGGAGGCTTGTACATATTATTGCATCGGATTGTTATGCAGCTTTTCTTACATTGCTTTCTCCTCAGTCAGGGAAAAGGTGAAGTTTGTATTTTGAGTAAAGATTACCTGGAGACGTTGCTGATCAATACCAGCCCTCACAGCCAACACTATCTCTGAAGAGCGGAGTAAAGATTGATTGTTGTTAAGCACTTTACAGATGGAAAGAGGATGAGGACAGATCATAAACGCCACGCGCCCCACAACCTGCCTGCCTCTGCTGCTCCCGGGACCAGCCAATCAATACGCGGATCAGCACAAAATCGTGAAATCAACAAGAAGGCCGGCACAGAAGCACTAAGAGGATGTGAAGTCTTACAGTTGGTGTAGCACAAAAAGCACATGGAAACAGTCGGTGTTAATAACCAACACCGTTCATACCGTTGGCTTTCTCTTTGAGACTGTATTTTTAGATACAGTTTTAGCATTTGGCCTTGAATCTGGTCTCATTGATTCCAATAGATTGTTGCTGAGGAACACAACTGTTCACAGATACTCCAGGGAACAATGCAACTGGTGTTGTAAAGCCGTTGTTTCAATACCTAGACTATCATCCATTCATACCTAGACTATCATCCGTTCATACCTAGACATATCATCCATTCATACCTAGACTATCATCCGTTCATACCTAGACTATCATCCGTTCATACCTAGACTATCATCCATTCATACCTAGACTATCATCCATTCATACTAACATATCATTCACTAGACTATCATCCATTCATACTAGACTATCATCCATTCATACTAGACTATCATCCTTCATTGCTGCCTATTTGCAGAGAGATCATATATTTGGCTTCATACCTCACATCTCCACCCATACCATTATCTTGTCATATGGACTGATGCCACTAATGCCCAAAATGGACGGATGCCACTCGCTTGGCT
>NW_019943965.1:156620-157515 GCF_002910315.2 Salvelinus sp. IW2-2015
ATAATTAAGTAAATTTGCAAGCTGGAAAGGTGGAGCTCATATTATTCAGTTAGCTGATGGGTAAGACTCCCTGGCTAAATAGAAGTAGAAAATGAATTAAACAAAATTCATGCAAACGGTATGGAGAGAACCATGCTGTGGATAGGTTGGGCTAGTCTCAGGGCTAGTGGCTAATGTCAAGGCTAGTGTCAGGGCTAGTGGGTTAATGACAGGGCTAGTGGGCWAAGGTCAAGACTAGTTGGCTAATGACAGGGCTAGTGGGCTAAGGTCAAGACTAGTTGGCTAATGTCAGGGCTAGTGTCAGGGCTAGTGGGCTAGTGTCAGGGCTAGTGGGCTAACGTCAGGGCTAGTGGGCTAGTGTCAGGGCTACTTGGCTAATGAAAGGGCTACTTGGCTAATGAAAGGGCTAGTGGGCTAAAATCAGGGCTAGTGGGCTAGTGTCAGGACTAGTGTCAGGGCTAGTGTCAGGGCTAGTGGGCTAGTGTCAGGGCTAATGTCAGGGATAGTGGGCTAGTGTCAGGGCTAGTTGGCTAATGTCAGGGCTAGTGGGCTAGTGTCAGGGCTAGTGTCAGGGATAGTGGGCTAATGTCAGGGCTAGTTGGCTAGTGTCAGGACTAGTGTCAGRGGCCGCTGCTCATCGACTGTGTCAAAGACTTAGTTAGACAACCTCTGTTTGACACATGAAGATGAAATGTTAACTGCTGYKGCTGGGTTTGCTTACTGTAAAATGAATAGCTTACTGCAGATAGATCTGACCACTTCAAAAATATGTTCATATTTGACTACATATAATAGCTGTTTTGGCTGCTTACAGCTACAATCCTTATTTGTTGGAACCGCACGTCCGTTTGGGATATTACAACAACAAATAAGTTACTGAGACAACAAACAGTTT
>NW_019943965.1:157720-163151 GCF_002910315.2 Salvelinus sp. IW2-2015
TGTCATCACACCAGTACTACCCTGAACTTATTCTTTATTCATTGACTTCTGATTCCATTGAGGGGTAGCTTGAAATGTCTCATTAGCGTGTTGAGAAAGGCCATCAAGAGAAATGACTCATTTGTTTACAGTTGTATCACCCAGAGCTTGTCATAAAAAAAAAAATCTGGAACGTAGCGACCAGCCAATTGTGAGCATGTGTCTGGACTGCTGCATTTGTTTTTTGAGTTGAGACAGTTTCGGTACTCTTCACAGTCATTACTCAGCTTGGAGTGATGGGAAACATGATCTGATAAAACTCTTAGCTGTTCACTATTAAAACATAGAGGAGTCCCACTTTAACTAACAAATGTCCCTAATACTTGAGTATTTACCTGGCAGGTACAAAGGCAGTGTAATTACAGTGTAGAGACAGACAGTGTTGCAGTGTTGTCTATTACAGGCTCATTCCATTGATTTCAATCACTTTTTGACTGCCCTCCTTTTGATTTCCACCAAATGTTCAATATATATTTGCCCGTGGTAGAAGTGATCAGAAAGTATATTTTTGGACATAAATGACAAAACATTTAGGAGATAGAGGTGCTCAAAGTTGACCCATTTTGACATCCTTGTTTTCATCACTAGAAAATATAAACGGTTGAGGTTGATATCATTTAAAACCTTACAAACAGGTTTGTCAAACAATATTTATTTTAAAGTTTAACAGAATCTTTTTTTTTTTAACGCAAAGTACATTTTTTCCCCCACACATATGTTGTAGCTTTGACCCTATTTTACATCATTTGAGGTGTTTGTGTTGTGCCCACCATCGGTTGAGACACAGCATACTCTTGAATACAGGCTGGGTGTCATGTTTTGGCTGATAAATGTACTAAAACAGCTATATAATTGAAATGTCAACTTTCAAATGATGGCACGAAGATGGTTGGAGGTCCACACGTCAGAGAATGTTGTCTTGACTAAGAACATCAATATCAATACCTTCCTAATATTGGTTTTACAWTAGACTGYCAATCTTCCATTGGAAACCTATTGAAATCACAACTGTAGATAATAGAGTAGACATCCTATTTAAGTTGACATTTGATGCTGGGTGGACCGGCGGCCATCTTTGTAGTAGNCTCTTACCCCTTCAGGAGGCTGAAAAGATTTGGCATGGGTCATCAGATTTTCAAAAAGTTCTACAGCTGCACCTTCGAGAGCATTTTGACTGGCTGCATCCCCGCTTGGTATGGCAAATGCACCACCCTCGACCGCAAAGCTCTACAGATGGTGGTGCGGACAGCCTAGTACATCACTGGGGCCGAGCTCCATGCCATCCAGGACCTCTATATCAGGCGGGGTCAGAGGAAGGCCTGAAAAATTGCCAACGACTCCAGCCACTCAAGTCATAGACTGTTCCCTCAGCTACCATCTGACTAACAGGTCCCGGAGCATCGGCTCCCGGACCAACAGGCTCCGAGACAGCTTCCAGCCCCAAGCCATAAGACTGCTAAATAGCCATAAGACTGCTAAATTGTTCCTTAAATGGTTACCAGGACTATCTGCAGTAACCCCATCTTGCACTGACTCTATGAACACACACAAGACTATACACTGAGTGTACAAAACATTAGGAACACCTTCATGATATTGCGTTGCACTCCCTTTTTCCCTCAGAACACCCTCAATTCGTCGAGACTTGGACTCTATTAGGGGTCAAAAGTATTCCACAGGGATGCTGGCCCATGTTGACTCCAATGCTTCCCACAGTTGTGTCAAGTTGGCTGGATGTCCTTTGGGTGGTGGAACACAAGGGAAACTGTTAAGTGTGAAAAACCCAGAAGCGTTGCAGTTCTTGACACACTCAAAATGGTGCGCCTGGCACCTACTACCCTACACTGTTCAAAGGCACTTCAATATTTTGTCTTGCCCATTCACCCTCTGAATGCCACACATACACAATCCATGTCCCAATTGCTTCAATGCTTAAAAATCCTTCTTTAACCTGTCTCCTCCCCTTCATATACACTGATTGAAGTGGATTTAACAAGTGACATTAATAAAGGATCATAGCTTTCACCTGGATTCACCTGGTCAGTCTATGTCATGGAAAGAGCATGTTTTGTAAAATCAGTGTACTTTCCAAGAAACTCAAGGCAGTAATCGCTGCAAAAGGTGCTTCAAACAAGTACTGAGTAAAGGGTCTGAATACTTATGGTGAATGTGATATTTCCATTTCTAAAACCTGTACATTCCTTGTCATTATGGGGTATTGTAGATTGATGATGGGGAAAAAAACATTTAATCATTTTAGAATAGGGCTGTAATGTAAAAAATGTGGAAAAAGTCAAGGGGTCTGATACTTTCCAAATGCACTGTACCCTGTATCTTCAAATGATCTGGTACTGGTACTCCTGTATATAGCTCCACATGATGCTGGTACTGTATTCTGTATTAGCTTCACATGATCTGGTACTGGTACTCCCTGTATATAGTCCAAGTGTCTGTCTTCCTTATACTACATTGGATCTGGTACTGGGTACTCCTGTATATAGCTGCACATTGATCTGGTACTGGTAGTCCCTGTATATAGCTCCCCATTGATCTGGTACTTCGGTACTTCCTGTATATGCTTCACCATTGATCTGGTATTGGTACTCCCCTGTATATAGCTCCACATGGTCTGGTACTGGTACTCCCTGTATATAGCTCCACAGTGGTCTGGTTACTGGTATTCTGTATATAGTACACTATGATCTGGTACTGGTACTCTGCTGTATATAGCTTCACATTGATCTGGTACTGGTACTTCCTGTATATAGCTCCACAGTGGTCTGGTACTGGTACTTCCTTGTATATAGCTCCACACGTGGTCTGGTACTGGTACCTTCTGTATATAGCTGCACATTGATCTGGTACTTTGTACTTCCGTATATACAGTAGCTCCATTTTTGTGTAATATTTTCCTCTTTGTTACTATTTTATTTGTATTATAATTTCTTTAACTCTGCAGCGTTGGGAAGGGCTCTTAAGCAAGAATTTCACGGTCAAGTTTACACCCGTTTGTGTATGCGACGTACGTGACAAATACAATTTATTTGTTTTTGATTTGATATGTCATCCTAGGAATTAATTTCTATTGAACTGACATGACACCGCTGTATTCTTTCCTAGAGCATTCTGGGTTCTCATTTGATGGAGGACACACACAACACCTAGATTATCTCACTGATGGAGACACAACACAAACACCTTCAGATTATCTCATCTGATGGAGGACACAAACACAAACACTCAGATTATCTCATCTGATGGAGGACACAACACAAACACTCAGATTATCTCAATTGATGGAGACACAACACAAACACCTCAGATTATCTCAACTGATGGAGGACACACACAAACACCTCGATTATCTCAACTGTGGAGGACAAACACAAACACCTCAGATTATCTCATCTGATGGAGGACACAACACAACACCTCAGATTATCTCAACTGATGGAGGACACAACACAAACACCTCAGATTATCTCAACTGATGGAGGACACAACACAAACACCTCAGATTATCTCATCTGATGGAGACACAACACAAATACCTAAGATTATCTCATCTGATGGAGGACACAACACAACCCCTCAGATTATCTCAATTGATGGGGACACAAACACAACACCTCAGATTATCTCAATTGTGGGGACACAACACAATACCTCAGATTATCTCATTTGATGAGGACACAACACAAACACCTCAGATTATCTCATCTGATGGGGACACAACACAAACACCTCAGATTATCTAAATTTTTTGGAGGACACAACACAAACACCTCAGATTATCTCATCTGATGGAGGACACAACACAAACACCTCAGATTATCTCATCTGATGGAGGACACAACAAACACCTCAGATTATCTCAACTGATGGAGGACACAACACACAACACCTCAGATTATCTCATCTGATGGAGGACACAACACAAACACCTCAGATTATCTCATCTGATGGAGGACACACACAAACACCTCGATTATCTCAACTGATGAGGACTCAACACAAACACCTCAGATTGTCTCAATTTATGGAGGACACGACACAAACACCCTCAGATTATCTCATTTGATGGGGACACAACACAAAACACTCGATTATCTAAATTATGGAGGACACAACAACAAACACCTCAGATTGTCTCAATTTATGGAGGACACAACACAAACACCTCGATTATCTCATTTGATGGAGGACACAACACAAACACCTCAGATTATCTCATCTGATGGAGGACACAAACAAACACCTCAGATTATCTCATTTGATGGGGACACAAAACAAACACCTCAGATTATCTAAATTTTATGGAGGACACAACACAAAACCTCAGATTGTCTCAATTTATGGAGGAACACACACAAACACCTCAGATTATCTCATTTGTGGAGGACACACACACAAACACCTCAGATTATCTCATCTGATGGAGGACACAACACAAACCCCTCAGATTATCTCATCTGATGGAGGACACAACACAAACACCTCAGATTATCATCTGATGGAGGACACAAACAAACACCTCAGATGATGTAAAATTGAGTCAAAGCTACAATATATGTCAAAAATAATAATAAATAAGAGTTACGCATTTTTAGATAAATTATGGATAATTAAAGAATTACATCTTTTCTAAATACAAATAAATCTAGAAATTATACAATAATTAGACGACCCTGTTTGTAAGGTTTTAAATGATATCAACCTCAACCGTTTATATTGTTCTAGTGATGAAGTGTCACGACTTTCTGCGAAGTCGATGCCTCTCCTCGTTCGGGCCGGTGCTCGGCGATCGACGTCACCGGTCTTCTAGCCATCAATGATCTACGTTTCATTTTCCATTGGTTTTGTCTGGTCTTCTTACACACCTGGTTCCAATCCCATTCATTAATTGTTGTGTATTTAACCCTCTGTTTCCCCTCATGTCTTGTCAGAGATTGTTTATTGTTATGTTCATGTTCTATGGATTGGTGTGCGACGGGTTCTTGTACCCACATTCATTTTATTTTGGACTTTGGTTTGGGAGTTTATGTTTTAAGTTATTAAAATACTCCGTTTATACCAAGTTTAATTCTCCTGCGCTTGCTTCCTGCCACCTACTACACGACGTGACATGGATGTCTCATAGTGGGGTGGAGTATGCAAAATGGGTCACTTTTAGCACCTCTATCTCCTAATGTTTTGGTATTCAGGTGTAAAAAGTAACTTTGACCACCACTACCATAGGTAAAAATATGTATATAATGCGTATGGAAAGTTTGGTTCTCATCAAAAAGGGTAAGGTCAAAAAGTGATTGAAGTCAATGGAACGACCCTGTATCTATTTCAGTTTGTGTAATTTCCTTTGACTTTTCATATGACATTTTTCATGTGCATTGAT